>NW_027504403.1:0-16971 GCF_021521415.1 Bidens hawaiensis
GGAGAATGTAACGATTCCGGCAAATCCAGGTATACCCTAGCCGGAATATACTATTTACGTGTTATTTAATATTGATTATATGAGTTATAGCACATTGATACGAATATTATGGTTCACAGTATGAATCATACTCAATTATATAGTGAATCGTATTGGAATTACAATTAATCATTGATCGGTTATTGAAACCCGAACGAATCGGGAATTACATTATAGACGAAGTATATAATGTTTAGTGATATTACGAAGTATTAATGCTTCGGGATAAGTAAATTATAGCACAGAAAAAGGATTTCGATTTGATGGTACGTCGGTACGCTAAACGAAACCTTTAACACCAAACCAAGCAAGAGACGATCAATCAAGCCGAAAAAGATGCGTAATTATTAATAATATGATGTTTTAATGTCATGGGTTAAGTTTTTAAAGTTTTTAAATCAGTTTTATATAAATTTTATTTTAACCCGAAAAACAACCATTTTAGGCTCGTTTCAAGCCGAATTACGAGTTTAAACGAGAAACGAACTGAACCAGATTATCCACAACATTATCCGGATTGCGTAATCCAAATGTGTGGACAATATTTGAGATGTGGGCCCCCCCACACCCCCACATATGGCCGGCCACCCCCTTGTTCATATTATCTTTCATTTTTTTTTTTTCTATCACAAAATCTCTCAAACTCTCTCAAATCCTTCAAACCTTCAAACATTCAATCCAAAGAACCCAAGTTCTAACCAAGATTTGAAGGTATAACATATGTTTTTAAGCTTGAATTTTGTTTTCTAACTTTATGATCTTGAGAAAAGGAGGTTTCATGTGAAAAATGGGTGAAAACCCGAGATGAAACCGATTCTCGTGTGATCAAAGGATGTATACAAGTTATACAAAGGATTTTGATCCAAGTAATTAGTTAAAAGAGTTTAGAATGAAATTTTACGGTTAAAATCTTGTGAAAATGAGTTTTCATGTGAAAGATGGGTGAAAACCCGAGATGGAACCGACTCTTGCATGATCAAGGGATGTATACATGTTATACAAGGGATCTTGGTCCAAGAAAGGAGTAGAAAGAGTCAAGAACGGATTTTTACGGTCAAAATCGTTGTTTTGATGTTTTAACCGACACTAGGAAAGTAATGGCTTGATTGTGGGTATAACTTGCTTGGTGTGGTGTTGATGTGCTTGTAAGTGTTGTATCTAGCGGCTAGCAAAGGCTAGAAACCGAGATCCTTGCGATCTAAAGCTAGAAAACACAAAATAGTTCGGTTTTCGTGTGTTTATGAAAAATGGACAGATTTACGTGTGCTTAGAGTCGGGTCACGAAATTTCACAGAGATGATCTACACATGAAAATATGAGATCTGTGAATTTTTGGTAATTTTCGGATAAAAGATGAATATTTGGTGAATTTAATGCTCGGTTTTGGCCAAAAATAGTGAAAAATAGCAAAACATGATGAAAAATTCCGGAAAATTTAAGATAAGCTTTTTATAACATATAAAAGTCACCCACAAAATTTGAGCTCAGTTGGAAAAGTCTAAGTAGGCTTTTCGGTGAAACGAGTTCTAGGGCTTTCTAGCTCGGTTTTGGGTGAAAATGGCTCGAAAAATAAGTTTTAAATTCTGGAAAAATTCCAGAAAGTTATGAGGATGATAGAGATCATCCCAGAAAAATTTGGGATTTTTCTAAAGTGTTTTGGTATTTTTGATATATTTAGTATTTTAATAAGATTTAAAAATAGATAAATAAATGTAAATATAGGAAAATAAATCTGGGAAAATTCCAGAAAGTTATGAGGATGATAGAGATCATCCCAGAAAAATTTGGGAATTTTCTAAAGTGTTTTGGTATTTTTGATATATTTAGTATTTTAATAAGATTTAAAAATAGATAAATAAATGTAAATATAGGAAAATAAATCTGGGAAAATTCCAGAAAGTTATGAGGATGATAGAGATCATCCCAGAAAAATTTGGGAATTTTCTAAAGTGTTTTGGTATTTTTGATATATTTAGTATTTTAATAAGATTTAAAAATAGATAAATAAATGTAAATATAAGAAAATAAATCTGGAAAATTTTTACAAAATTCCTTACTGTCAAATTAAGTTTTGTGCAAAATTTCAAGACCCGAGACTAATCGGGTAATTATTTGTGCTAAAAAGAACATAAAAACAAGTTTTTAAAGCTTAAAACGTGTAAACCGGCAAGGTTCGCATAAGCGAGCTGACTGGTACATGAAAACTCTAAAAATGGACTATTTCATAAATCTAAGTAAATTAAGTAAAAATAAATCATCCGAAAATAATTCGGATGATTTGGGTAATTTTACCCGATTTTACCGTTTCCGGCACCGAAATATCGGGAACGGGCCCCACGGCCAAACGGGGTGTCAAACCGAGCTATAATTTCATCACCTTAACTAAATTGACTGTCAAACTCTAAGCAATGTCACAATCTGAGTCCTTAGAAGTGTCACGGGGTTAACATAGTCCCCGAATCGAGTACAGTACTGGGTTAACAATGTTCCCAGATGTACCGATTGATACATATTTAAGTTATGGGAATTATATAGTAACGACTAGATATTATATTACAGATCCAGGCACGTAGCTGTTCCTTGTATTACTCACCGACTCACAAAAGGTGAGTTTTCACGAGCCCCTTTTAATGAATTGTTTTAATTATATTTTCCCGGGGCGGAAAACATGTCTTATTTAAGTATTTAAGTACATACCGATCGTATGGAAATACTTGTACATTTATATATATATGGTCTGATGCACAGAATATACAAAGTGTTTATCATGTGTTATTGTTCTGGGGTAACATAGTTCCCAGGGGTTATTATTGTTCTGGGGTAACATAGTTCCCAGGGGTTATTATTGTTCTGGGGTAACATAGTTCCCAGGGGTTATTATTGTTCTGGGGAAACATAGTTCCCAGGGGTTATTATTGTTCTGGGGTAACATAGTTCCCAGGGGTTATTATTGTTCTGGGGTAACATAGTTCCCAGGGGTTATTATTGTTCTGGGGTAACATAGTTCCCAGGGGTTATTATTGTTCTGGGGTAACATAGTTCCCAGGAAGTTAATGGAAATGTTCTGGGGTAACATAGTTCCCAGCATGATTATATTGTTAATAAATGATTATTAAAATGATTTGTCAGTGTTTATTTAAATTAGTGAAACTCACCAACTATTCGTAGTTGACCCGTTTTCTTTACATGTTTTCTAGGTATGCCCAAGTTGGAATGATTGATATGTGCTTAACTATCTGTGCTACCTGTTGGAAGCTTGCTGCTCTATGTTTTGTAATGAATATATATTAATGTCTTATTGGTAATATATGTGTGTGACACCTAGACTGTAACGCAACTCGCATCAATGTAATATGTTATAAATTAATGTAGTGGTATTTTCTTTATAAGCAATGCTGTTGATATCAGATGTGTCTGTTGCATCCCGTGTACGTTTCCGCTGCGGTTACGGGGTGTTACACTGGACGTGACGATTGAATACCAAGCAAAACACAGAGGAAATAAGGTAACAAATTTATATTAAAACACTAGGTCAAACATACAATCAAATGTCTAATACAACTACGAAGCTAGAGATTCAACTACCATCTAATTAGGTGAAAATGTACGGCTTCTTCAAATTAAGCTCTACGGTTCTACATAAGTCTTCTAAAGGATCTTCTATCTCCAAGCGAACTCTTGTCTAAGACTCAAAATCTCCATATCCGAATAAAAGTACCTGAACACATGCTTAAAATAGTTGGGTCAACTAAAAAGTTGAGAAGTTCATGAGTTTAAGTTATGAAAACAAATAAATATATATATATATATATATATATATAAATGATCTAAATAGTATAGTGTATATTAAGCAAGTTCACAATCAAACCTGTGTCCACGACCTATGAACATCTAAAATAAATACCCCTTACCCATACCCCTTATTGTTATGGGTCAAATTACACTTATGTCTGCCCAACATAAGCTACAAATGGCGCGGATATATGTCAGAAGATATACATTTTATCATTCAGCGGGTGGTCGTCCCATGATGTAGGCCCACTGTGTGCGGGGGTCTCCCAGATAGTACTACCCATATATCCCGTGGCTCCTAATGGAGTTAATGATTGTGCTATAAAGTCGGGGATTGTTTTTGGCAGCAAAATTGGTCTTGATTAACAATACACCACTAGTTCAAAAACGTATATTGAAGCATGTATCCACCCAAAAATTTAAGAAAAAGGGTAGTGCATGAACTCACCTATGATGCTTCTAGAACTCGTGACGCTTTTGGACGGATGTCGGGTCGTTTCTGGGCATCAAATGCACCTGGGAATTCAGCCAAAATAAACATTATTGAAATCCTTGGATGTGGGAAAAAGAATCAACGAAATAGGAGCTCATTTGGTACCTTAAACAAGATGAAGAATTAAAAGTATCACTGCAGTTTCGGTTCATGTGCAGTATTGATATTAAGTCGATTTGGAGGTCGAAACCTTGATAAAATGAAGTGAGACCAGTGAGAATCTTTCAGGAGGAGATTGAAGGGTATTATAGAAGATGAATGGAGTAATTTTGTTGAGTTTGGAGTGAGATATTAATCTTCAAAGTTAAGTTTTAATAGTTGGAAGAATCTGAATAGAGTTAGTGAAAGATTTGGTAGATTATGAAGATCTTGGAGTGGAGTGTAAGGTTGTTCAAGATATTGAAGAGTCCAAGAAGTTGACTTATGGATATCTTTGCAAGATTTGTAATATCTTTGCTAAGTCAACTATCATCTAGAAGGTGTATTTTTATATATATAACATTATCTCATACAAATATCATTTAAGTTTGTTAGTTTTTAAAAATATATGGATTTTACTAGGTTATACATGCACTTAAGTATTTAAGTAGCTTATTTTAATCTTATTAACTGTGACTAATTTATTAATAGTTATGTAAATTGTGTAGGTAAACGGTACATAAATATTAATATATTATTATTGTATGTAGAATCGAACGACACCATTTTACATAATATGTATGTGCATTAAAGAGTAATATAACCTCGTAGACAATAATACGAATTATTAGTGTTCTAGTTTTATAAATGTGTACCTATGTTGTGGTAAGGATTAATTAGATTGGAGGGGGGGGGGGGGGTCATATATATATTTGTGATGGGTTTATGTGGTCTTAATGTATTGGTGTCACGTTTATTTAATTTGCTTGGGTCTTATTGTACGGGCAT
This sequence comes from Bidens hawaiensis, assembly GCF_021521415.1. Lineage (NCBI taxonomy): Eukaryota > Viridiplantae > Streptophyta > Magnoliopsida > Asterales > Asteraceae > Bidens > Bidens hawaiensis. The sequence goes on from NW_027504403.1 coordinate 5,252, forward strand.
GTTATTTTTATAAATCAATTTAGTGTGTAACATGTTCTAAATTGTATTCCATATTATCATAGGTTTGCAGTCAAGCAAATGGTTATACATAAATCAATTACTAAATAGATAATGAAAAGAGAAAAAAAAATAGGCCCTAAAATCAGTCTTGTTACATTCTCCCATTGTTAAAGAAATTTCGTCCTCGAAATTCAATGTAGATTATTTATCTTAAATACGGCTAGAGATCTTGAAAACTATGAATGTTTCTAGTCGCTTGGTAGAGAATTGATGTTTTTAAACTGGATTTTTAAAAGCAAAGGTTGGCAATCTAGAATAAATGCTTGCTTATTCGGACTATGGTAGAAACATTGAAATGCGGTTTGAGTAGGTATTAGATGGGAATAGATAGTTATTTATTTATTTATTTGTGAATTTTGTATATTGATCAAAAGCTTATCGATACCTTTGTTGAGTAAGATAAGCAACCTTAATGAAGTAACACAAATCTTGAAATGACACTCATCTTTATAAGTTTCATAATGTGGATCAAATGCCTATGTGGAAGTTGACGGTGGTTGTCTAGTTATTGGGACAGACAACAATGATATGGAAAATCATTTTGTTAAAACAAAGTCCCTACGGTTGGTTTCAGGCTTGCTAAATAATATTTTTATAGCTTTTGTCGTAAAGTCATTTTCAGTTGTTTAGGGCTAGTCCTTCATGAAGTTGATACCAAACATTTAACAGAGAGATAACGAAGCTTCAAGGAGTTGCCAATTAGGGGACTTTCGGGCTTTTTGAGTTAAATGCATAGAAATTTAAATGGAGCAAGAGAAAGGTGAAATTGAATATTAAAGGAGATTTATTTGTTGGATGTCTAAAGATTAGTCGGTACCACCACGAATCACGAGTTCGTGAGTCTACGATCAAGCCTACAAGGTAGGGGTCTTAGAGAGTTTCGAATCCGTTATAAGGGTCGTCATAAAGGCTTTAAAGGTTGGAGCATTAGGAAACACACATATTTGGTGTAGAAGGGCACTAATTGTCAGTTTCAAGTTTATGTAAGAAAATATTTCTTGAACTAAGTATTATATTAACAACAGAAATTCGATATCAAGATGGGAAATGATGTTCACATTTTGAAGAGTAGGGGATCGTTTATATAACTCCGGAGATGTTAATATTTATTTCAAGACATTATAGGAACTATGGTATGTGTTCATTGGGAAAATTTGTGATCGTTGATGATTTAGTGATAAAATTGACATCGTTTTGGGCTTGTCTTCATGGATGGTAGGTTGTGGAAAGTAACTTGCCACATATTGGTCAGGAACATGAAACGAATATGTAATGGAGAAGTTAATATGGCTGTATGTCGAAAGGATAAACATCCTGGCATATTTTGTTGGTCTCGAATATGTTTGAAAGGGATGCGTGGTTCAATCTAGCTTATAATTTTATTATTTTGAAAGTTAGGGATTTCAATCTTGCTTTATTCAACAAGGAGGATTTCATATATGATTAATAACATAATTATAATACTAAAATAGATGTTAGTAACAGAAAAGATAATTTCGTTAACAAAAACGAAAAAAAAATCATTGTCCTTACATAAAGATAGTCTTGACAATTAAAAAAAACTTTCATAGTTATAAGATGGTTAAAAAAACTAAGTTGATTAGCAAAATGGAATTAATCTCAGTAGTTTCTTAAAAATTCCTATTTTTGTTAGTAAAAGATAATAGTAAAACTTTAAATCAATTTTAATAAAAATAATGATATAGTTTTCAAAAGTACTAATGTTAAGTATACAATAAAAACAATGTCAAAAATTGTAATACTACCAATAACATTTATATTTTTAGTATCAATAATAATCAGGTTGATAATAATATCCAAAGTAATATGTAATAAGCATAGTAGTGATAGTAGCAATAATGTTTTACCATTTTGCAAAACATAAATTTGATCGGGTAAAATATATGTATATACATGTTTTCTTTTTGTAATATAATATTTTCATGGTACGTGAATTATTAAGTGTCTTTAGTAGTGTGATGGGAACTCGAGAGGAAGACGCTTGAGCAATTTGGGAAGTTTCAGAAGAGAAAATGAACGACATACAAACATGGAATTAGAGATAACTTGTATTAACTATGAGAATGATAGCAGGTGGCGGAACATTGATATCAATTAGTGATAAGGAAGTGTGTGTCTAGTGTGGAAAGGAGCTAAGGAAAGGTGGCACCAAGAGTTCTACTTCATGACATGTGATTAAATAGATATGAGAGACGAGATAATCTTTGATGTTCTATGTTGACGGGTGCTTCAACCAGGTACATTCCAAATTTCATCAACATTTTCGAGATGGTATGAGATTTTAGGGGAAGTTTGATAAGGGATGTGGTGGTGTTGGAATAAGACTTACGCGTTTGATAATCAACACACGTGTTTTCAAAGATAATATGGTTGGATCAAATATACGAAGAAAGTATTATGATTGTAGAAACGCTACAAGAGGGAGTCCTAAATACTGTAAATGAGAATTCGAATAGGTTGAAATATATATAATTTTTAATTTCTCTCTCTCTCTATATATATATATATATATATATATATATATATATATTCTCACTAAAACAATGACGAGGGTGTCAATTCTGATTCCAAGATGATGCAATAATGAAATAAGCTCATGGAAAAAAAATTATTTTGTCAATGGTAATTATTAGAGTTTTATGTTCAAATTAGTTTTATTTTAAATTTGGTGTTTGTTAATTGTTGTTATGGCTTAACATGTGGCGACCCAATAGGATTTCCAAGAATGCTCATGTGCATGTAAAGTCACAATTATGTTCGCGACCATAATTGCTAGTTCACCTCACAAAGCATACTAGTATTCTCCCATTGTAGTCATATTTTGTATGCATTCTTGTGTTTCTAGTTTATTTGTTATGTCATGGAACTATGTGTGTGTGCAACAAGTTATGGAAGTGATCATCCTAGGTATACACATACTCTTATCAACTAACGTTTGTCACTTATCCGTAAAAATCCTAGAAATCAAGGCTTAGAAATTTAGGGGTTTCTTAAGATACAAAAAGAAAGTCAAAACCTAAGCAATGTCGGTATCTTAATAATTTGGGTCCCTAAGGTGTTATCGGTTAAAGCCTAGGAATCACTAAGGAAACCTAATTCGCTAAAACCGCTTGCTCTGATACCAATCTGTCACACCCTGACTAGGGGGCTGGACGTGACTATTGAATACCAACCAAAACACAGCGGAAATAAGGTAACAAATTTATATTAAGACACTAGGTCAAAGATACAATCAAATGTCTAATACAACTACGAAGATAGAGATTCAACTACCATCTAATTAGGTGAAAATGTACGGCTTCTTCAGGTTAAACTCTACGGTTCGACATAAGTCTTCTAAAAGGATCTTCTATTTCCATGCGAACTCTTGTCTAAGACTCAAAATCTCCATATCCGAATAAAAGTACCTGAACACATGCTTAAAATAGCTGGGTCAACTAAAAAGATGGTGAGTTCATGAGTTTAAGTTATGAAAACACACACACACACACACACACATATATATATAAATGTTCTAAATAGTATGGTGCACATTAAGCAAGTTCACAATCAAACCTGTGTCCACGACCCTTGAACATCTAAAATAAATACCCCTTACCCATACCCCTTATTGTTATGGGTCAAATTACACTTATGTCTGCCCAACATAAGCTACAAATGGCGCGGATATATGTCACAAGATATACATTTTATCATTCAGCGGGTGGTCGTCCCATGATGTAGGCCCACTGTGTACGGGGGTCTCCCAGATAGTACTACCCAATATATCCCGTGGCTCCTAATGGAGTTAATGATTGTGCTATAAAGTCGGGGATTGTTTATGGCAGCAAAATTGGTCTTGATTAACAATACACCACTAGTTCAAAAACATATATTGAAGCATGTATCCACCCAAAAATTTAAGAAAAAGGGTAGTGCATGAACTCACCTATGATGCTTCTAGAACTCGTGACTCTTTTGGAAGGATGTCGGGTCGTTTCTGGGCATCAAATGCACCTGGGAATTCAGCCAAAATAAACATTATTGAAATCCTTGGTTGTGGGAAAAAGAATCAACGAAATTGGAGCTCGTTTGATACCTTAAACAAGATGACGAATTAAAAGTATCACTGCAGTTTCGGTTCTTGCGCAGTATTGACATTAAGTCGATTTGGTGGTTGAAACCTTGATAAAATGAAGTGAGACCAGTGAGAATCTTTCAGGAGGAGATTGAAGGGTACTATAGAAGAAGAATGGAGTAATTTCGTTGAGTTTGGAGTGAGATATTAATCTTCAAAGTTGAGTTTTTATAGCTGGAAGAATCTGAATAGACATAGTGAAAGATTTGGTAGATTATGAAGATCTTGGAGTGGAGTGTAAGGCTGTTTAAGATATTGAAGAGTTCAAGATATTGACTTATGGATATCTTTGCAAGATTTGTAATATCTTTGCTAAGTCAACTATCATCTAGAAGGTGTATTTTTTTATATATAACATTATCTCATACAAATATGATTTAAGTTTGTTAGTTTTTAAAAATATATGGATTTTACTAGGTTATACATGAACATAAGTATTTAAGTAGTTTATTTTAATTTTATTAATTGTGACTAATTTATTAATAGTTATGTAAATTGTGTAGGTAAACGTTACATAATTATTAATATATAATATATGTAGAATAGAACGACACCATTTTACATAATATGTATGTGCATTAAAGAGTAATTTGAACTCATAGACAATAATACAAATTATTAGCATTCTAGTTTTATAAATGTGTACCTATGTTGTGGTAAGGATTAATTAGATAGGGGGGACATATATATTTATGATGGGTTTATGTAGTCTTAATGTATTGGTGTCACGTTTATATAATTGTACGGGCATGTTACTTTTATAAACCAATTTAGTGGGTAGCATGTTCTATATTGTATTCCATATTATCCTAGGTTTGCAGTCAAGCAAATGGTTATACATAAATCAATTACTAAATAGATAATGAAAAGAGAAAAAAAAATTAGGCCCTAAAATCAGGCTTGTTACAATTAAATGCTGTCAGATCGAACATGATGACTCACCACGGGGGCGTGCTTCCTGAGGCACGGCCCCGTGCTATTTAGTGACATGTGCTAATTCTTTTCTGTCTTATCTGAAGGGTGACCACGACCCCATGGTGGCTTAAGCACGTCCCCGTGCTTCTGTGTCTAGTGTTTATCTTTTCTTGTAGATTTTTTTCTTTTCTTTTGTTAAGAAGCATGGGGCGTGGTTGAGGTTTTTTTTCTTGTTTTTCTTTCGTTTTTATTCGTGTTTTCACTTGTTTCTTCTTTTAACGCTTCGGTTGTTGGGTATTATATTTTAGACCGACGCATCGAATCGTTACTCGTTTATAATAAGAAATTATAGAAAGACAACAAGATATTATAACGAGTTATTGAAGCATTTGACGGGTGGAATATTATATTATAGTTTATTCCTTTGGTTTTATCCAAGTGGCAGTGGATTAAAGACCAAGACACAAGACTAATATAAATAGATGATTTAGGTCATTTATTTAGGTCATGTGTGCATCGTGAGATTTTTTATTGTGTTGAGAGTTTTCCCTCAGGGAAGAGCTTTCCCCGGGTGGCCGTTCCTTTATGATTAAGTATGTATGTATGTATGTATGTATGTATGTATGTATGTATGTATGTATGTATGGGTGTTCTTGACGAAAATCATTCAGTTAATGAAATCATACTTCTACATCTATCTTTTTATGTTTTGATTACAGTTGTTCATCCTATTATTGATTGTTAATCAAATCGAACACTCTACATCCGTCCATTATTGTCGTCCATTATTATTGTTAATCAAAGCATTCACGACACACTCTTCCGCAACGAGGCTCAATTCTTGTCAATTGGTATCAGAGCTCGGGTTATCGAATCGTTCAGACTAACCGCTGAATGGATTCAATTCGCTCTTGAATCCGCCATGGGCTTCGTTGAAGTTTTTGTGAGTTTTTGGATGGATTTGGATTAAATTTGATGCTTCGAAGATGATTTATGTGAGTTGATGTTTGAATTGATGATTAGTTCGGAGATTCAACATCGATTTCATGTTTATGTGTTCAAATTCGTCCAGATTTTTAGTTTTCGGTTCGTTTTTGTTCGAACCCGTTTTTATTTGATTCTATAAATCAGACTATTTGATGAAACTAATGAATGTTTTATGATAGAATGATGGTTTCATGATGATATGGTTTGATTTCAATGGTTAATTTCAAATTTTGTAAGCTTAATTTCATAATTGAGAAATTAGGGCTTATGTGTTCAAATTTGGGAAAAAGTGAAATTAGTGTTGTTATGTTCAAACTTGAGGATGAATTCATGATGATTGGGACGAATGTAAGTGTTTAATTTCATGTGTAATGCATGTAGTTTCGGATTTGATGAAGATTGGAAAATTAGAATAAGTGTTCGAATAATTATGTGCTGAAACGAAGAATATTATCTCGAAAAGTTGTGATGTTACTGCTTAATCATGTACATCTACATGGGCATTTTCGTGATATTAATGCTGATTAGCTTTCTAATTACTTTGCTTATACGCCATTTGTTGCTGCTGATATGTCACGATATGTTCAAAAATATTTACGAGCAATAGGGACAGTTTAGTAATTTATGCAGTAATACAAGTTATGCAGCTGCTGATAAATGTTTAGGCTGCTGATTTGTGTATTACGAGTAGTGAATAATCTGCTCCTGGTGCAGTTTGGTCATGGACACATAACTTCTAATAACCTGCTATTTAAATCCGATATGTCACGAACAATTACCGATGATATGATTGTGACTCACGAGCAGTTAATACCGGATTAAGCGCAGATTTTGCAGCCACTTAATGAATATAGGTGTTCAAACTGTTGCTGCTGCACTATCGTCAAGGATTTTTGTTAATGAGCTGCTACTGCTGCACAATTTATAAAGACAAAATGATAATAGCAAGGGGGCAGAATGGTCATTTTCTTGCTGATATAATGCGTGTTCGAGTGCTACTGCTGCACTATTTCAACTGGTTGCTGCATAATTTTATTAAGGGAATTTTGGTTACATGTTGCAGCAGGGATATTATTATGTATCTGCTATGAGAGGTTTTTATACGAGTACTTATTGCAGCAACTGCTAAGGTTATTGATGGAGATCGTAATTTTGTGCTCAATTGATCCAATCTCATTATCTTGGTATAACTATCCAAAATAAAATCACCGAACTTTTGATAAAGATCTTAACAATAATGCTAATTACATGGCAAGTTATATAGGCTAAATATAAGCCTATTACACCCCCGCAGTAAAAAACGGAGGTGACCGAATGTTGAGACTGGATCGGAAATCCTCAAAAAGTATGCGCGGTAGGCCTTTAGTGAAGATATCGGCAACTTGATACGGTGATGGAACATGGAGAATACGGACTTGTCCCCGCTGCACTTGTTCGCGTACAAAATGAATTTTGAGCTCGATGTGCTTTGTACGCTGGTGTTGTACGGGATTACCCGATAGGTAAATGGCGCTAACGTTATCACAATATACAAGTGTCGCGCGAGACAACGGGCGATGAAGTTCCAATATGAGATTCCGAAGCCAACATATTTCAGCGACTACATTTGCAACACCCCGGTATTCTGCCTCGGCGCTAGATCGAGATATAGTCGGTTGTCGTTTCGAAGACCATGAAATGAGGTTCGATCCATAATAGACACAATAGCCCGAGGTAGACCGTCGAGTTTCCGGACACCCGGCCCAATCGGCGTCGGTGTAAGCGAGCAATGACGGGTTAACCGTTTGACCCAATGTGAGACCAAGATCTATCGTTCCCTTCACATAGCGGATTATGCGTTTGAGAGCATCCCAGTGGGTTGTCATGAGGGCATGCATATGCATACAAAGCTGTTGGACTGCATAACTAATGTCGGGTCGAGTAAACGTTAGGTATTGTAATTCCCTTGTGAGACTGCGATAAAGTGTTGGATCATCAAACGGGGAGCCGGAGACAGCGCTCAGTTTACCATTAGTATCCACAGGGGTAGCAACATGCTTGCATGATTGCATGCCGGCCCGTTTAACTATGTCGTGAGCGTAAGCACTCTGAGAGAGAAACATAGTGTCACCTTTGCGAGTAACGGATATTCCAAGAATGTAGCTAAGTTGCCCAAGGTCTTTCATTGCAAATTCGGTAGCTAAATGCGACATGATTTGTTGTCGTAATGAAACCGACGAAGCTGTGAGAAGAATGTCGTCAACATATAGAAGAAGATAGGCCGAATCGGATCCCTGATGTAGAATAAATAAAGAATTATCACACCCACTTTGACGAAAACCCAATTTTAACACAAAATCTGTAAATCTTTGATACCAAGCCCTTGGTGCCTGTTTTAACCCGTAGAGTGATTTCTTCAACCGACACACATGATTTGGATATTCTTTGTTTAGAGTCCCATGCAAAAAAGAATTAGTAATGTCGAGCTGATGTACAGGCCATGATCTTGATAAAGCAATAGATAAAACTGTTCGAATTGTAGCCGGTTTAACGACCGGACTAAATGTTTCCCTGCAATCTATACCAACCTGTTGAGAACGCCCATCACAAACTAAACAAGCTTTGTAGCGTTCAAGGCTACCATCCGAACGAAACTTATGTTTAAATAACCACAAACTCCGAATCACATTCATTTGCGGGTGTCATGGCACGAGTTCCCAAGTATCATTTTTAATAAGGGGATTATACTCATTGGTCGTGGCGCTGTGCCATTCCGGTATGGAAAAGGCAAAAGCGGGGTTTTTGGGAACGGGTGTAATGGTGGTTGCGGTAAGATTAAACAATTTCTTTGGTTTTATTATGCCGTCCATACCACGTGTTCGCATGGTACGGTTAGGGGGAGCTAGATTGGTTACTGGGTTGGGTATTTGAGATTGTTGTGTTTGTTGGTGAGTAAAATGAAGTGTAGGTTGGGAATCAAAATTGTTTGATGGAGAATCTGGAGTGGTTTGGAATTGTGTTGTGTGGGCTATATTAGGTTGTGGTGTGTGAGTGAGTTGGGTCATAGAAGTGGGTGAGGTGGAGCCGGAAGGTGGGTTTTGGAAGGAGTGGTCCAAAGTATCTTGAGGAGGAGGTTTAGATTGTGGGTGGGGTTGTGGCGTATGAACAGTGGGGAGAGGTGAGGTGATTATTTTTGTTTGGTTGGAGAGAGGATTTGGGTCAATATAATTCCAAAGGTGTGGATGTGGAGGTGTGGATAGGAATTCATATGAAGAAGAGGAGGCGGAAGGTGTAGTTGAAACTTGGTGGGAAAATGGGAATATCGTCTCATCAAAGACAACATGGCGAGAAATAATGATTTGATGGGTTTTAAGATCAAGGCACTTGTACCCGCGATGGTTAGTCGGGTAGCCTATAAGAACACATGGATTAGATAGATAGGAAAGTTTGTGTGTAAGAGTGGACGGGTGGAGAGGGTGACAGAGAGAGCCGAAGACCCGAAGGTGATCATAGGCGGGGTATCTATGATAGAGGAGTTCGGTGGGGGTTTTAAATTTGTGAAGTTTGCTAGGAAGAATATTAAGCAGATATGTGGCCATGTCTAAGGCATAGTGCCAAAAGGTGGGTGGTAAAGAAGCATGAGCTAGAAGGGTTCGAATAATATTATTAATTGAGCGGATTTTTCGTTCCGCTTTTCCATTTTGAGAAGATGTATGTGGGCATGAAAGACGAAGAATCATACCATTTTGGTCACAAAACTGTTTAAACGAGGAATTGATATATTTGGTCCCGTTATCACATTGAAACATTTTTATTTTTCTCTCGAATTGTGTTTCAATTTGTTTATAGAAAGTGTTAAAAATAGAAAAAACATTAGACTTTTTGGCAAGTGGGAATGTCAAAAGGAAATTGTTTGGTCATCTAAGAAAAGTACATAATATCGATGGCCACCAGTGCTAACAATTGGTGATGTCCACAAGTCACTATGTATTATATCAAAGGGTGAAGTGATAAAAGTATTAGACGGCATAAATGGCAATTTAACACTTTTTCCCAAAATACAAGATTGGCAAATTTTCTTATTCAATTTATTAAAAGAAATAACATTTGAATGTTTTAAAGATTGTAATATCGTTGACCCGGGATGACCGAGTCGTTGATGCCAAATTTGATGAGAAATTGCAGCAAAAGTGGAAGGAGAGGTGTGGTGTGTGGAATCTGGTGGAAGCAAGGGATAGAGATCACCACTGCTGTTGCATCGAAGGATAGGGATCCGGGTCTCAAAATCCTTCACAAGAAAACCAAAAGGATCGAATTCGATTGAAACCCAATTGTCAACAGTTCAGCGACGAACATAAATAAGATTTTAATTAGTTTTGGGGCATAAAGGACATTGTTTAATTTAAGTGGTGGGTAAGGTGGTGGTAGGTATTGGTTTCCTTGTCCGGTTACCGGGATAGTTGTGCCATTTCCAACAATAATATTATGTAAAATGCCGGTATTAAGAACAGACTCAAAATTACCTGGGTTGTTGGTCATGTGTGACGTTGCACTGGTTTCCATGTGCCATTGATCAGACGGGTTCAGTGACATGTTATAAAGAGCTTGTTCAATGTTGGCGGGTGCATACGCTGCTGCATAAGCTTGATTGGGACGAGGACCGAGAAGACCGGGTCCGGGGTTGCTGTAATTATCATTACTGGGCGGAGAGGTGGTGGGGGGTATTGATAAGGTAGGCTGGGCCAATTGTTTGGATATTGTGGGGTTTGGGAATATTGTGGAAAGTTGCTTTGAGATTGGGTCATCCACTGATTGCTTTAAGAAGGCCATGCATGATGTTGAAAGTTGGATTCCATAGTTATTGTGAGAGTGATAAAGGATTAGAAGCAAGGATGAAGAGATGAGACGAGGAAGAAGGTGAAAAAAATTTGGTGGTGGCTAGGGTTAGGAACGATGGTGGCGTGATACCATGATGGAGATCGTAATTTTGTGCTCAATTGATCCAATCTCATTAACTTGGTATAAATATCCAAAATACAATCTCCTAAATTTTGATAAAGATCTTAACAATAATGCTAATTACATGGCAAGTTATATATGCTAAATATAAGCCTATTAGTTATGTCCGGAGCAATGCAGATCCTACTATCGTGAGAAGTTGCTGAAATGTTTATGCTGCTGATTTTTTTAGTTTTTCGAACACTAAAAGCTGTTGTTGCTGCACAATTTTTGTAAGAGCTAGATGGTATAAACGAGAAGATATTGCAGGGGTAAAATGGTCACTTGGCTGATGGTATTGCAGCTGTTGCTGCACAAATCAGATCGTGTAAGATGTTGAAGCACGGTTAGTTAGGTAATTTGCAATGAAACGAGTTTAAATGGATAAATGGTTAAGTCCTTGAAGCCATGAACCCTTAATATTTATCTCAAGCACATTATCATTTAAATCCAAGCACTTAATGTTTATACCAAGTAACATCCAGTTTTATCGTCGAGCATGCAAGATTATTTTTTTCTTGACTAAGTACGTTTCACTCGAGCAAATCTTTTCTTATGTGTGATCTAGCGTATCTTTTCTCGAGCACATATTTTAATCAAGCACAACGTGAATGATGGAAAATTCCAAATATGGATATGCTCA
>NW_027504404.1:0-21666 GCF_021521415.1 Bidens hawaiensis
TTCGAAGTGGTTTGAGGCCAAGGCTTTACCCACAAATGATGCCTGAGTTGTAGTCTAGTTTCCTAAGAGCCTTTTTGCTCGTTTTGGTGTCCCGAAAGCCTTGATCAATGATCGATGTACTCACTTGTACAATGTGCAGATGGAGAAGGCGTTGAAGCACTATGGGGTCACCCGTCGGCCTGCGACCGCCTACCACCCACACACTAGTGGGTAGGTAGAAGTGAGTACTCGGGGAACCAAACGCATTCTTGAGAAAACGGTTGGTTCGAATCGTCAGCATCAGTCTGACAAATTGGATGACGCTTTGTGGGTCTTTCGTACAGCCTACAAAACTCCGACTGGTTCTACACCATTTCGGATGATTTATAGGAAGTCCTGTCATCTTCCTGTTGAGTTGGAGAACCGTGCTTCATGGGCCCTTCAGAGGGTTAATCTTGATTTATCCGCCACAGAAGGCACTCGGTTCCACCAGTTGCATTAGTTAAAGGAGCTACGGGATCACGCGTACGTTCAATCGTTCAAGTATTAGGAGCGGATGAAGGAACTACATGATAAACAGTTGAAGGGTAATAAGCAGTTCAAGTGTGGGGATCTGGTTTTATTTTATAACTCCCGGTTAAGGTTATTCCCGGGAAAGTTGAAATCCCGATGATCGCGACCGTTCACAGTCACTGAGGTATTCCCATATGACACTATCGAAATACAATATAAGAGCAGGACGTTTAAGGTGAACGGTCATAGGTTGAAGCACAACACAGGCAAGCCGGTTTGTGATCAGACAGTCGAGGTGTTCGACCTTGACTCACTCACCGAGGCGTAGACATTTTGGATGCATCACTCGGGAGACAGCCCGAGTTGTAGAGTGTGTATTATGATTTTCTTTATTATCAGTTTTATTTATTTTATTTTTGTTAGTTATAAAATAAAACAAAATAATAAAAAAATGAGAAATTAAAAAATTAAGAAATTAAAAAATACAACAACACAAAAATATGTTTATTTCTTATGTTTTTGTTTTATATTTTGCACGCCGCTACATGCGAGCGAGTTTGAGTTATTGCAGGTATTATTATGTCCATAGTAGCTCTGATTTCGTTTTGTAACGGGTTCTCCCGAGGTTGCAACCGCGAATGAAATGTTATACGGTCGTTCGATTGATACACAGCTGGTGAAGATTATGCATATAAACCAGGGAGTAACCCGTTCTTTGTTTTATTCTTGAAAGTTTTTAAGTTGTATTTTTATTTTATTTCTTTTCCTTGTCCTCATCGAGGATGATTTCATTCTAAATGTGGAGATGGAAGTTTATTTAAAAACAACATTGTTTTTTATAACATCTTTGCACTCTTTCGCTAAAAATTATGTCGGTTACTCAACTTTAATTGACATACACTTGTATATGTTTGGTCCGGTTATCTACTTGTAGACATACGGGATAGCCATTTACCTGAAAACTGAAAATGACTGGGGAGACTGTTGTGTGTTTTGTTCATTCGTTGAAAATTATGTCGGCTACTTAAGATCGAGGGACATATACATGAATATGTTTGGTCCTGTTCATTATCTACCTGTAGACATACGGGATAGCCATTGACCCGAAAATTGAAAATGACTGGGGCGATTGAATTTGAAAAAAATAATAAAATAAAATAATAATTAATAAATAAAAACGTTTTAAACAACAAAAAAAAGTCCCTTGAAAAATGTTTTTCTTCTACGTTAAGCAGGAAATGATATTATTACCGTTGTGTTAACGAGCTTGAAAATTTTGAAAAATATAATAATAATAATAATAATAATAATAATAATAATAATAATAATAATAGTAATAATAATAATAAAAGAAGAGATGGTTTGCATATCTGATTTGGGATTTCTCGGTAGAACCTCTTAAAAAATATAATAAAAAAAGAAAAAAAAAACTTGCAAAAGCATGAAAAAAAGAGAGAAGAAAGTATGAATAAAAGATGCAAAAAAGCATCCAAAAATAGTAAAAGAGGCCAAAGTTTCACATACTAGATAGAGCTGAGAGTTTACGCGTTGCTAAGGGGATAGTGACTCTAAGGTTATCGCTATTAGGGCTTAAGGATCTTAGTCAATAAATATCAAATTAGGGATTTATAGGACAAAGTCCAATAATATTTAGGAATAGCTCGTACAGCCTACACGTGACCATTCATCCATCATATTTCACCGAGTGCAACTACTTAGTACAATCAACGAGTCCTTCGCTTATGGTAATTTGTCGAACCAGTCTGCTTCTACTCTAGTTTATCTAGCTCTCTTTGTCTGAGATGGGGTAGGTGTATCCTTAGCTTTTAAACATAAAACGCTTAATGCAATTGGGGGCATGATCGGTCAGGGGCTGGGTTTAAAGTGGACAAATATACCGGCAATCGCGGTCAATATGTCGAGTTTTTTCTATTGTTTTGATAATGTTAAATAATCTGGGAGTTTGTTGTTTTCACTTGGTTATGATCCTGTGTTGATTTCTTTTTCAGGGACGAAAAAGTCTTAAGTGTGGGGATGTTTGATGTCTTGTAAAACACACTTGTTTTCCGCATCTTTTTATCACCTTTTTATTGCTTAATTATCTAATAAATAACGATTATGGCTTGTTTTAACATGATCTTACAAAGTTTATTATCTTTTGTAGGTTACGAGTTTTAAAAGAAACAAAGACCGGGTTTTGGAAGACTTAAAAGGCCTTTATCATCAATGTTTAAAGAACCAAATTAAAGCCCGACTCAAGCCCACTTGTGGAAAGTCTCACATGTTACTATATATTATAACATAAAAAATAATAAAAACCCTAAGCTTGGAGAGTAGGTCCAATTGGAGGAGCCACCAAACGAAAGAAAAGTTTGTTGTTTGTTTTCGTCGGCTAGGAGGTGTTTTATTGGCTGTTGGTTTGAAGGAGACACAAATATAATTTTTGTGGCTAAAAATTGGTTGGCGTGGGCAGCAACAACAAAGAACAAATATTAATATACACTCCAAATTGATTTTGGAGTTCCGACCGGACAACAAAGGGAGAAGAAAAGTTATTTTTTTGAAGGTTTGTGACCAAGAGAAGAAGAAAGGAAGCCAAGGTGACTCGGGACAGTAGCTAGGGTCGATTTCTCATCATATTTCTCAGCCACATTTGATAGTATAACACTCATAAACTTTACTTTCTTGTTTATGTTCATAACTATATTGATTTTGAACTTTAAAGTTAACTGGTTCACAATTGAGTTAGGTATTGAGGTGTGTTTGATTATACTTGATTGTGGATTGAATTTTATAATGATTTCGTTGAGTATTATGGTTGTTATTTTAAGTGTTTTCTGCTGTTCAAAATTTATGAGTGGCTAAACTTCTTATTTCTACCTAAGTTAGATGATTTTTGTTCGATTTTGATGAGTTAAATGGATTGTTTGGTTACTATGACTTGAATTGCTATTGAAAGTTTCGTTTAATGATGACTTAAAGTGTTTAATGGCTGCCATATTATTGATATTATCTCATAATCTCGTGCTTCGATTAATTAAATTGGTTTTGATTGATAGTTGCATGTTCAAGTCTTTACTTTGTGTTTAGAGTTTGTTTGCGGTAGGTACAACCATAGGGTTTTGTTGAGATTGTTAATTGATATAATTCAGCGGGAAAGTACCTTCTTAGAGATCAAGAGGTGATAGAAAGTAAAGTTGTTTCATAGCTTTTGCTTGTTAGGATTAGGATTGCGCAAGAGCGGGTTCGGTTATTGTCGGGTTTGGGTTCGTGAGCGATAAGTTGGTCTAGTTTATGTTAAACCAAATTGTTCCTCTATCCTTTGTTGTGTAGTATTTGTTTCCATTAGATTCATGTGTCGGTGAGTCCGAGAGGAGAGTCGATATTAGAACACCTTAGCATTCGTTTCCCGGTTTGTTCTTAAAATAAATTAAGTGTAAGTTAGGGTTTGTTAGTGACACCGATAGGTGATCTAACTTTCTTGAGCGAACCTTGGTTGTGTCATCTTTTATACCGGTGTCGTGAGATCATTCAATCCATTAGCTTTTTAGATATTCAATTTGATTCTTACCTAGGTAGATGTTTTCTCCATTGTCAGACACAGTCGTTAAGTTTCGTTAAGTGTTTCAGTTAGTCTCGTTAAGTTAAGTTAATTAATTTAGCTAAAGTAATTTAGGTCAAGTAGTTTAATTTATTAAAAATTAATTAAAAAATATTATTCTTATGAGGGTCTTGTCTAGGGTTCAGTAATCATAGGCGTTTTCACGTGTCCTTGTGTTCGATGCTCGACTTCTTTGTGCTATATTACTTATGATCGGTACACTTGCCGGTTGTGTGTGGTTCTATTAGGAAAACCCGTTTTAAAATTTAAAGCTTAGTTGTGAGTCTCATTGAAAGAGCACTCATTAGACACACATCATGTACGTGCGTATAGGTGTATATGTGTATATGTACATGCATATAAGTGTATATGCGTATATGATTTTCCGTATAAGTGTATACGCGGGGATGTACATGCGTATAAGTGTATATGCATATGAATACTCGTGCAAGTGTGAATGTATGGAGAAAAGCCGTATATGTATTTATATGTATAGCGCGTATGTATGTACGTGTACCGTATACGCATGTTTAGTGTATACATGTGTGTTTACCGTATATGTAAATATGTAACGTGTATGTACATGACATGTATATATATATATACATGTATAACATACATGTATGACGTATACGTATGTGAGCAAGGAATATGGGCTTGTACGGTAAATATGTCGAAGACATGGGACCACTTAATAATAAAAAGTAATGTTTAAAATGAGTAGAACATAGAAAGAGGGGCCCATGAAGAAAACGAACTCTAGAAGTAGTAATTGATGAATGTGCCTTATTTTACAGTCAGTCATGCATTGCAAGGGAAGGACGTAACCGTCATTAGAAGCAGGATACAGGTGAGTTTCTAGACCCATTTCCTTGTTGTGTTTTCGAGTATGTGTGCATACTCGATGTGATTAGTTAATACACTTACCTTAAGTGGTAAGTTTATGACATCTACGATAGTTATTACATTGAGGATATGAATGAAAGCTTGTCGGTGCGTGAACGATCTCCGGATAATACGCATATCGCCAGGGAAAGTGATTGTTAGAAGATTAATATGAAGGATACCTAGTATGTCCATATGATGTATTGTAGTTTTCTACGTTATATGTATTTATTGTACCTGTGGTACGCGGAAGCAGGTGTATGTACGGTATGCGGGCTCTACGTCTAACATAGTAAGTTGGGATGGCAAATCCCTCTAACTTCTTTTGGACATAGATGTGGCACGTGATAGCGTAGTTAAGTATTGTGGGCCTTATACATGTAAACGTAGATAAGGACTGTGGGCCTTATTCGTGTAATAGATGATAAAGGTCAACGTAGATAAGGACTGCGAACCTTAAACGTTTTGTAGATAGAAGCCAACATAGGAAAGGACTGCGGATCTTATACGTGCTGTAAAAGTAATAGCATGGGGGAGGACTGCGGACCTCGTATGTGCTATGAAATAGGTGGCAACATAGGGAAAGACTGCGGACCTTGTACGTTTTTTTATGGTAGGATGGTATAGGGAAGGACTGCGGACCTTGTACGTACCATGATTGGTGAACATAGGTAAGGACTGCGGACCTTGTACGTGTTCACGACCTCAAGTATAGGTATAGACGACAAACTATGGACGTACTCTTGGTTGTTAAGGTAAGTGAATGTATGTATGTATGTATGTATGTATGTATGTATGTATGTATGTATGTATGTATGTATGTAAGAAAGGTAACAGGTTATATATGAATATGTATCTTTAGATACATAATGATGTAAGTATGTGAACGTATTGTTTGTTGTCTGATTAACTAGAACTCGCTCAGCGTAGCTGACTTTTAGTATGCACGCAGGTATACAGGTTAAAAGAGCTAGCATGAGGACGGCACGTGGTATGGATTGAATTGCTGGAATCTGAAGATGAAAGAAATGATGTTTTAATACTACGTTTTAATGTTATATCTTTAGAAACGAGAATTGAATGTTTTGTATCAAAAAGACGAAGATTTATATTCCGTGAAATGTTTTAAACTATTATTTGTAGAACTGTGTTTATGAGGAAATCCAACGCCAATGTAGGGCACCAGGACCGGGGCCTTACATCTGAACACCTGAGATCGTACAAGAACTCAAAGTAATTGTCTTCGCTATATATAAACAAATAAAAGGCCTGAACTAACAAATATATACACATGATTTATACATGGCATCACAAGTTTGATTTTTAAATTGAATTAAAATAATTAAAAATAAATATAAAATTTCGTGTGACACTTTGAAAAAATTCGATAAAAAATAAAAGGAGAATTTTGTGGAAACCCCACTTGTTTATTATATAGAGAGATTTTCTTTCTCTCCCTCACTCACATCATTTTGAAAAAAAATTAAAAAAATTATAGAGTATGAACAGTGGTTTTCTAAATTTACTCATGAACAGTAACATTTTATCTTCTATTCATTTACAACCACTTCATACAATATAAAGAATCTACTAATATAAATATAAAGAACATGGTGTAAACATGTTTTTCGAACTCTCTTATAGTTGAATTATATTTATTATTTTATATTAAACACCACCCACCATATCTATATACTATATATAATAGGGTTTGGATAAAAAAAAATGAGATTAGCGTGCTAACTGTGACAAATCAATTAATTTAATTACATATACAACATGTAATTATAGTATAGTGTAATTAAGATTTAATTAATAATTACACTACTTATATATATATATATATATAATTAGACTACTTGATTCTCATAATTAGCATGTTAATTTAATTTGAACATTAATTTTCTCATCCACCTATACTATTATAGCAATAGAATTTTGGGACACATAACCTCTTCTTATTGATCCGACCCTATTGCTTCCATATATATAACAAACACTTTTTATGTAATATCCCGTCTTCTCGTTTTCGTTAATAATATGTAAACATGAGTTATTATGAGTCAGGCTAGTATTGGGTTAAATGGATATGGGATTATGTACTTGGGTTATGTAGAAAGAAGAAAAGGACCATGGGCTTAAGCCCATGATCCATAATTATATAAACCTTAATTACCAAATAATCCACTCATTTACACATATTCCATACACCACCCAAAACACACACTTAAGCTCTCTCTCTAGTTTCTCTCTTTTCTCTAGCCGAACCTTGAAGGAAAACCGGTCTCGATCCAAGGTAGTGATTGTATGATATTGTATGAACCCAAACCCGTTAGATTTAGTCACAAAACGACGAGCCGACACCTTTAAACCGTTAAAGTCATTAGATCTGGGTGGAATCGGGTATAAACCAAACCTAAGATGAACTTACGGGTCAACCTAGCTCAGATCTAGATCGAACGGGATGAAAAACGGTGAAAACGGTGGTGAAATAAATGAGATCTCGCTTTTCCGGCGATATCCCGGGTTTCCAGCAATGGCGGCGCCGGAAAAGGTAGGTACGAGGTTAAGGCGTCAGAGAACGTTTCTCACATTCTCTGACCTAACCCTAATTCGTTAACGGAGAGTTAACGAACTAGAGGCAATTCGTCAGATGATTCGTTAAAGGAAACTTAACGAACTAGCCTTAGTTCGTATTCAAATTCGTTAAGGAAAAATATAACGAATTAACCCCAATTCTTTATAGTCATTCGTTAAAAGGAGATAACGAATTAGAAGGTTCAATTCGTTTCAAAGGGGTCATTCGTTATGAAGTTCGATTCGTCAAAGGACCAGTTACTTATAAGGTCCAATTCGTTACAAGGACCAGTTCGTTATAACAGTCAATTCGTTATAAAGTAACGAATGGGACATTTGTTATGAACCCAATTCGCTAATAACCAAGTAACGAACTAGAATTTTGATAAATGACAGAACAGTCCCTGGACTTAGAAAAAGAATGATTTAATTACAAAATAGCCCTTGAACTTTATTAATTTATAGAAGATACCTTAAAGGATTGAGAGGTTAACAATAAAATATTATCATGAAATCCTAATGGAAAATATGTTAAGATAGCTTAACCCCAGCCAGGGGCTCTGCTCCTTGGACCCCTCTAGGGGCTGCCGTCCCTAGAACCCTGCTTCTAGGGGCGCTACCCCCGGACCCCCGTTCGTTGATGATTATAACTATACTAGAAACGCGATATGGGTAGTGATAGTTAATTAATACGTGTAATTGTTATACAGATAGTCGTGCACAGCTTAAGAAAGAAATAACCATAAACGGTGAACGTAATCGCGTTCAGGTGAGTTTCTAGCCCCACATCCTTGTTATGTTTCGGGGCTGTGTGCATACTCGTTGTGATACTTAATACACTTACCTTAAGTAGTAAGTGTATGCCTTGTATTATTTATGTATGATGATTGCTTGATGGTGCGTGAACGATCTTCGGATATTGCATGTACCACCAGGGGTAGTTAAAGATATAATTGATATAAATGATATATGAATGGTATATGATGTATGTATGTTATGTTGATAGTACGTGTACGATCTTCGGATATTGCATGTATTGTTATGGAAGGTAGGTAAAGACAGGTATGGTACGGTTGCACGAAACAAAGGGACCAGACCCTAATAATATCTGTGAGGATAGGGACCAGACCCTAATAATATCTGTGAGGATAGGGACCAGACCCTAATAATATCTATGAGGATAGGGACCAGACCCTTATAATATCCGTGAGGATAGGGACCAGACCCTAATAATATCTGTGATGTTGGGGACCAGACCCTTATAATATTTGAGGTTATAGGGCGGAAAGCTCTATAAGTAGTATGGATAGTTATGCATGTAAAGTAAAGTATGAATGATGTACACACCTTCGGGCATGTGTGCAACTATGTGAACTGATTATATGTTGTATGATTATCTAGAACTCACTCAGCGTAGCTAACTTTTAGTATGCATGCATGTAAGTAGATTGAGGCAGCTCGCTTGAGGGGAAACGCAGGGCATGGAATTGAAGATACTGGCATCTCAAGGAAATGTTGTGTTATTTAAAAGACATTGTTTTATGTTTAAATGATTTGAATGCTCGTTAAGACAAGAATTGATGGTTATGTGATATATTGGTTGAAGTTTCTATATTCCGCGTAAAGTTTTAATTAACTCTGATATTTAGAACTATGTTAATGAGTAATTCCAACGTTCAAAGTAGGGCACTGGAGACGGGGCCTTACATTTTAATTTTCTTCTCAATTAAATAATTCAAAAAGAAAATAAAATATCAAGTAATTTTCTTCACATTTATATAATTCTAAATTTATATTGAACGCCAACTTATATCATATGACAATTAAACATAATTTTAAATCATAGTCAATACATTACCTATCTTTAAATCATAGTCAATGCATCAATTGTCTTTAAATACATTATTATGGCTAATAAATTAAAGCATCAATTTTAATATGTTTGTTATAGCTTTTTTTAACATGCTTAATTAATTTATGAATTCTTTTTGTTTAACTAATACAATATTTTAAATTACAAAATAATATACTCAAAAATTGAGAAGTCAATCAATTAATTTTCCTTAATCAATTGTCCATCTATATTAAAGGTACTGTTTTTAAACAAATTTCCATTTTTACCATGTACGAACATAAATTATGATATTTCATAATATCATTTATTGCACTTCCTTACATATAACAACTAAAAATATTTCTAGTTTATTAATTAATCATTCTTGAATTGTATTACTTAAAAAATGAAGGATTATTATACACAATATTGGAGTTTCTATATACACTGTTACAATGCTCATTTTCTATTATTTTATGACGTCTCGAGTTAATTTATACATTTCTTATTCGGCATTGCAAGGCATGTTGTGTATGTTTTCCCTTCAATATTTGTGTTGTTCATCTATTTAAAATGTTTAAGGAACACAAAAACAATATCACATAGACATATAACTAAAGTTAATACTCGAAAATAAAGATGTTTGATACATTCTATAAATAGTTGATTATTATCCTTCATTCAATTAACAAATCTAAATTACCAGAGGGCATTGTTTTTCTTCTACTATTATCAAATCTGGTTGTATATATTGATATTTTTTATATATATGTCGTCGCTCATTGTTTTTTTCTTATTTACTACTCTATTAAAGCAATACAATAGTTCCACATGGCATCGTTCTAGAGTGTATACATTGTAAGGCCCCGTTCCTGGTGCCTCACTTTAACGTTGGATTTACTCATAAACACAGATCTAAATATCAGAGTCAATTAAAAATTATCGCGGAAATGTTAACTTTAATTATTCGGTACAAAACATTAATCTTATCTTTTAAACCATAACATAAAACATTATATTTAAAACATCATTTCTTTCATCTTCAGATGCCAGCCGTTCAATCCATGCCACGTGCCATACTCATGCTAACTCTTCAACCTTATCACCTGCGTGCATACTAAAAGTCAGCTACGCTGAGTGAGTTCTACTTAATCAGGGACATACAACACATACGTATATCATACATACATACATATCCAAAGATACGTACCCATACTTAATCAATTACCCTACTACCATACATACATATCTACAATCACTAACATCAGTTTACCAAGAGTACGTTCATAGTCCGCCTTCTATACCTAAACTCAAGGTCGTGAACACGTAAAAGGTCCGCAGTCCTAACCTATGTTCACCAAATTATGGTACGTGCAAGGTCTGCAGTCCTTCCCTATACCATCCTATATTAACAACATGTACAAGGTCCTCAGTCCTTCCCTATGTTGCAACCTAAACCATAGCACGTACGAAGTCCGTAGTCCTCCCCTATGCTACCACAACACAAATACAGCACATTTAAAGTCCACAGTCCTTTCCTATGCTGGTGCCTATTTACAATATGTATAAGGTCCACAGTCCTTATCTACGTTGACGTCTATTATCTATAATACGTATGAGACCCACCGTCCTTATCTACGTTCACATCTATCAACAATATAACGTATAAGGCCCGCAGTCCTTAACTACGTTCCCATCTAACATCTATAACACGCATAAGGCCCGCAGTCCTTAACTACGCCACCACATGCCAAGTCTATGTCTAACGGAAGTAAGAGGGATTTTCCGTCTTAACTTACTATGTCGGACGTAGAACTTACATACCATTCACGTGCCTGTTACATGTACAATAAGTACACTGTAGCATAAGAACACGCTAGGCGTTCTTCACATCCTTCATTTAACAGTCATACCCCTTGTCGGTACGTGCAATATCCGAAGATCGTTCACGCCCTGACAAGTGTTCATTTATAATGTTCATACATCATCCATATATTACATATGACATTTAAATCTTTATTTATAAACTGACAGTACACGCAATATCCGAAGATCATTCACGTACGACAATCAATCATTCATATATCAAATTTATTTATATAGTCATATCTTTGAATATCACCTGGCAGTACATGCAATATCCGAAGATCGTTCATGTACTAACATCATAACATACATACATCTTTCACTTATCATATATACACATCAATCATGCCTTTACCTATCACTTGACGGTACATGTAATATCCGAAGATCGTTCATGCCCCGTCATACAATCATCATACATAAATCATACAAGGCATACACTTACCACTTAAGGTAAGTGTATTAACTATCACACCGAGTATGCACACAGCCCCGAAAACATAACAAGGAAGTGGGGCTAAAAACTCACCTGAACTTGGTTACATCTTCTACTACTGGCTATTCCTTCTCGAGCTGTGCGCGTCTAACTGTTTAGTAATTGAATATCAAATACTACTCTGGCCATTCTCATTGCTACTTAATTATTCTAACGCGTCTAAGCCGGTTTTACTTCATTGAATCATTACCCGGTTAGTTAATCGTTACTCATTAGCCTTTAAAGGTACCTTTCATAAATTAACAAAGTCCAAGGGCTAATATGTAATTATATCAATCTATCACAAGTCCAGGGACCATTCTGTAATTCTGTCAAACTTCTAGTTCGTTATCTAGTCTTTAACGAATTGGGGTTCATTCGTTACTTCACTCTCCCATGACTAGTTCGTTACTTTATAACGAATCGACCTTCATAGCGTACTAAACCCTCTAACGAATTGGACCTTTAACGAATCGGTCCTCTTCACGAACTGGCCCTTCTGTAGAGAATTGAACCTTAATGAACTACTTAACGAATTAGGTTTAATTCGTTATTAATTCCTTAATGAACCAGAGCTAGTTCGTCATTCCCCCATTAACGAATCAGCTAACGAATTAAGGCTAGTTTGTCAACCCTCCGTTAACGAATTACCTTTGATTCTTTAGCTTCCCGTAGCGAATTAGGGTTAGGTCAGAATGTCAGAACAATCTCTGACATCCTCGTACCCATATTCTCCGGCACCACCTTTCTAGCGCCGTCGTTTCCGGAATAGCGGGATCTCGCCGGAAAAGCGAGATCTCGCTTATTTCACCACCACTTTGACCGTTTTCCATCCCGTTCGATCCAGATCTGAGCTAGGGTGACCCCTAAGCTCATCTTAGGTTCGGTTTAGACCCGATTCCACCCGGATCTCATGACTTCAACGGTTTAACGGTGTCGGCTCATTGTTTCGCAACTAGATATAACGGGTTTGGACCTCTACAATATCATACTATCATTACCTCGGGTCGTAAGCCGATTCTCCTTCTTCTTCTTCTTCTTCTTGGTTTTGGCTTAGAGAGAGAGTAGGATGAGAGAGAGCTAAGTGTGTGTTTTGGGTGGTGTATGGAATATGTGTGAAATGAATGGAAAATGGGAATTTAAGGTTTATATAATTATGGATAATGGGCTTAAGCCCATGGTCTCTTCCTTTTTTCCAAGTCCATAACCCATATCCATCACCCAGAACTAGCCCGACTCGTATTAACTCCTACTTATTTAATTATTTCCCGCTAACCCGAGTAAACTCCCACACCAACATTAAATCATATAATTAATATTACTTTTAGAAATTTTGGGATGTTACAAGTCTTCCCCCTTAAAGAGGTTTCGTCCCCGAAACCTAGCTTATTCCTTTCAAAGGAACATTTCCTATGTTCGCACACTTTATTGGATCGTATTTGCTTTCTGGGCTATCCTTTTTACTCCGGACTTGCAGTCATCGAGCGGTGATCATGTGTTTTAGCTATTAAGGAAGCTTGTCCATGAGGCCCTCGATGTACCAAGTCTCGTCTCGTCCTTCCAAGGGACCTTGTCTCATACTATTAACACTATTCTTTAAAACGACATTTTATCATAACATAAATGATCATACATAACCAACTCAATACATTACACGTCGTAAACAAGCATAAGTTTTAAATCTTAACACAAAACAAGTCCTTAGGCAAACATAATTAAAACAAAATAAAGACATTGCATAAGCAATTACTCCTTCGTCGAGTGCTCCTCCCTGCAGTTGTGCTAAGTCCTTACCCCCTTCGCACCCCCCGCCTCAGATCCCTTGCAATCCATAGCCATGTGGTCAAACTTTCCACATTTGAAGCACTTCGGACGATCAGGGCATTCTCGAGAGTAATGCCCACTCTTTCCACACCGATAGCACTTGTCTGGCCCAGTCTTGGATTCTCCCCGGTGCACTTGCCCACACGTCTTACATGCATCCTTGTTTCCAACCTTATCCTTCCACTCATCAGTTGTTGTAACCATGTCGCCAGACCGCTTAGCAGAGGTAGCCCATTTCTTCTCCTTCTTTTCTTCCACCACCACATCGTCCTCAGCCAGGTCAGTATAAACCACTTCTGCCAGCTCGACATCCGAGTCAAAAGTAGCAGGTTTATTTGCCCTGACTAACATGTGGACTTTTTGTGGCAATCCCCTCACATAACATTTGATTCTCTTAGCCTCAGTGTCAACCATATCAGGCACCAACCTAGACAGTCGGATGAATTCAGTAGTATACTCGCGGTGTGTCATCTTCCCCGCCTTCAGATTCAGAAACTTTATCTCGGTCCTCTCAACATCAGCATGAGCACAGAACCTTTTCATCACTAACTCCTTCAGGTCCTTCCACCTCATTGCCTCAATCTCTTCTCGGGTCTTCCTTTGTTCCACAGTTTCCCACCAGTACATAGCCTCATCTTCAAATGACTGAGTGGTATAACCCACTACTTGGTCGGGACGACACTCGCTAATTCGGATAATCTTGTTCATTGCGGTTATTCATTGAAGAGTAGCGATTGTGTCTCCCAAACCAGTTAGCTTCGGCGGGTCACAACCCTTGAAGGACTTGTAGTTACACCCACCTCGGCCACTCTCCCATCCATCATCCTTTCTACCATTCTCCTTTGATCTCGCAAGAGTTCTTGCAGGACTTTCAGCAGAATTCTCATGATTCTGATCCTTCATGGCAGTTGCCACAGCTTGGGCAATGGCATCTAAAACACCATGGTCAAGTTGATGTCCTTCGTTGTTACCCGAATTTCCTCCAGCTGCGCTTCCTTCGTCTCCGGTGTTGGAAGCTGTTTCTACCGAGGGTTGTCGAACCATACGAGGCCTGCCTCGACGCCCAGTGCGACCTCCAGGCCCAACATTCTCTCCAACTTCAGCCATTGGTATTCTGGAAGAGGAAAACACAAACCGAAGCATAGTTCGTGATAGATCTTAATTATACAAGCAAGACACGAGTCCATAGTTGCACATCGAAGCTAACTGTAGCCTAAGAACCTAAAAAGGTATGTTCTTTTCGCTAAAAGATTATGTTTTTTAAGGACGGTTTGGCCTAAGGCAAATCGGGTATTATTGTAAAAATATAAACTTGATTTTAAAAGTGGACTTATTGAACCCGTGAGTAAGAACGGTTCATGTAGAAACCCTAGATCTAGCTTAAACGGGTTCGAAATCAATAAAGGTGTAAACTTTATTGATAAGTAAGCTAGATCTTGGTCTAGAATAGAAAGGAGCATGTTTAAAAGATAAAGAACACAAAAATATGGATGTGGATGTTAGATTATGAAGTGAAAATGATAAATATCGTATTTAATACCCTACAATAGGTATATTCGAATAGAATACTCCAGACTTAGAAATTAATTCCACTCAAATGGAATACCCATTCGAATAGAATACTCCATACTTAGAAATTAATTCTATTCAAATGGAATACCCATTCGAATAGAATGTCCATTAGAATAGAATACTTCATTCACATGGAATACCCATTCGAATAGAATACTCCATTAGAATAGAATACTCAATTCAAATGGAATACCCCATTCGAATAGAATACTCTAGACTTATAAATTAATTACATTCATATGGAATAACCATTCGAATAGAATGTCAATTAGAATAGAATACTCAATTCAAATGGAATACCCCATTCGAATAGAATACTCTAGACTTATAAATTAATTACATTCAAATGGAATAACCATTCGAATAGAATGTCCATTAGAATAGAATACTCCATTCAAATGGAATACCCATACGAATAGAATACTCCATTAGAATATAATACTCCATTCAAATGGGATACTCCATTCGAATAGAATACTCCAGACTTAGAAATTAATTCCATTCAAATAGAATATCCATTTGAATAGAATGTCCATTAGAATAGAATATTCCATTCAAATGGAATACCCATTGGTATAGAATGCCCATTCAAATAGAATACTCCATTAGAATAGAATACTCCATTCAAATGGGATACCCCATTCGAATAGAATACTCCAGAATTAGAAATTAATTCCATTCAAATGGAATACCCATTCGAATAGAATGTCCATTAGAATATAATACTTCATTCAAATGGAATACCCATTCGAATAGAATGCCCATTGGAATAGAATACTCCATTAGAATACAATACTCAATTCAAATGGAATACCCCATACGAATAGAATACTTCAGACTTAGAAGTTTTAGGAGGAAACCTAAATGATGTGTAAAAGGTTAGTGATTGCTATATGTACTTATCATACAGTTAGTCGTGCTCAATTAAAGAAGGGGATTACTATAAACTCGAAAAGAAATACGAGACATGTGAGTTTCTATCCCCATTTCTCTGTTATGTTTTCGGGGTTGTGTGCATAATCAATGTGAATGTTAATACACTTAACTTAAGTGGCAAGTGTATGCTACATATATTTTATATGTGATAGATGTATGAATGTAATGAACAAATGCATGTCGGTACGTGGACGATCTTCGGATATTGCACGTATCATCAAGGAGTATGATTGTTAGATGAATGATGTGAAGAACGCTTAGAGTGTTCGTATGCTACGATGTAATTATTGTATATGTGAGATATATGTAAGAAGGTACAGAAATGGTATGTGAGATCTACGCCTGGCATAGTAAGTTAGGATGGAAAATCCCTCTAAACTACTATCGGACCTAGACTCGATATGTGATAGCGTAAATACGGACTGTGAACCTTTTTAGTGTTCCTTATACGGATATTATATAATTGAGTATATGTTTCATCTATGGAGTACCTTCTATGTTTAAGGTCCCGAACTCGGTAGCCCTACTTTAACGTCGGATTTACTCATAAACACAATTCTTACAAATCAAAGTTAATTAAAACTTTTCACGAAAACGTTAACTTCATTCATTCGTTACAAAACCTTTAATATTTTCTTTAAAACCATAACATGAAACATCATATTTAAAACATCATTTCTTCCATCTTCAGATGCCAACCGTTCAATCCATGCCATGTGCCATCCTCATGTTAGCTCTTTAATCTGATCACCTGCGTGCATACTAAAATTCAGCTACACTGAGTGAGTTCTAGTTAATCAAGCAACTTACCATATAACCATTACATGTATTATATACGTATATGAATATACACAGTCCACTGTCGAACCTGTTCACCTTACCACTTAACCACTTAACTGCCCCTTACGTCTTAGCCACTTGTTTACGGAAGCACATAGAGGCTTACTCTCTCATGCACTCACGTTATGCCACTTAATAACGAAGGCACATATAGGCTTACCCTAACACGCACTCACGTTATGCCACTTGAATTACGAAGGCACGTATAGGCTTACCCTACCACGTACAATCGTCATGCCACTAACACCCTTACTAGACCCTTGCCACTTCTATCACACTCTACCTCTACTTGTCTACAACACACTTTCTATTATTTCATCATTTACATAATAATCAAGTTACATCATAACATTCACGCACACTAATAACCACTTGTATATCATTACCATTGGAGGTACGCGCAATATCCGAAGATCGTTCATGCATTGACAAACGTTACTCTCCCTGCCTACGCGTGCAATATCTGAAGATCGTTCACGCATCGACAGACATCCATTCATAACATCTATATATATATATATATCATATCAAACATTATAGCGTACATTTACCACTTAAGGTAAGTGTATTCACACTTCACATCGAGTATGCACACAGCCCGGAAAACATAACAAGGAAGTGGGGCTAGAAACTCACCTGAACTCGGCTACGTTCACTGTTAAAGGTTATTCCTTTTTGAGTTGTGCATGGCTAACTGTATAATAATTACATGTATCAATTAACTATAACTACTCATCGTATTTCTAGTTTAATTATAACCCTCAACGGACGAGTGTCCGGGGGCAGTGCCCCTGGTAGCAGGGTTCTAGGGGCGGCAGTCCCTAGTAGGGTCCAAGGGGCAGAGCCCCTGGCTGGGGTCGAGCTGTGCGTATACTCGTTTGATTTTAAATTATTATTTTATTCTCTAACTCATTTGCTTTAATGAATTAAGCCTGATTCGTTAACTAATTCGTTACCTTTCGTGATCTGATTCGTTAGTCTGGTTCGTCATCTGGTTCGTTATCTCAGCATAGCAAATTTGGTAAGTAACGAATCACTTGATTCGTTATCTTAACATAACGAAATGGGTGAGTAACGAATAACCTAATGAATTGCTTAACGAATTGCTTAACGAACTGCTTAATGAACTGCTTCTAGTTTGTTATCTCTTCTTAACGAATGGGCATAACGAATTGCTTGCCAATTCGTTATGTCTCCTCTAACGAGCTAGGGTTAGGTCAGAAACATTCCCCGACAACTTATTCCTCGTACGCCGCCTTTCCAGCGCTGTCTTTCCGGTGCCGCCGTGCCGGAAAACCGGGTGGTGGCCGGAAAAGCGTGTTTTACCCCATTTTACACCGTTTTTCACTGTTTTTCTCCCCGTTTGATCCAGATCTGAGCTAGGGTGATCCCTAAGTTAATCTTTTGGTCGGTTTATACCCGATTCCATCCGGATCGCATGACTTTAACAGTTTAAGGTGTTGGATCGTCGTTTCGTGACTAGATCTAACTGGTTTGGATCTCTACAATATCATACTATCATTACCTCGGGTCGGAAATCAATTCTTTTTCTTGGTTTCGGATAGAGAGAGAAAGTAGGATGAGAGTGAGCTAAGTGTGTGTTTTGGGTGGTGTATGGAATATGTGTAAATGAATGAATTAAGGGTTAATTATGGTTTATATATTAAGGGTCATGGGCTTGAGCCCATGGTCCATCTTCCTCCCTTTCGAATCCAAGGCCAATACCCATATTTCTTAACCCAACACAAGCCCGTTTCATAATCATTCCTACTTTACTTTATTATTTCTCCACTAACCCGAGTAAACTTTTCCACCAATATTTAAATAATATAATTAATATTATTTTAGAAATTTTGGGATGTTACACTATGGAAATTATATATGGTTCCTTCTATTGATCAGGTATAGGGCTCCTTCTATGGATAATACGTAGTGGTCCTTCTATGGAAAGTATATAGGGTCCCTTTTATGGGTAATGTTTAAGGATCCTTTTATGGATAATATTTAGGGATCCTTCTATGGATAGTTTATATAGATCCTTCTATGGATGACACAAGTTGTTACTTCTATGGATAATAGTAACTGTTCTTCTAATAGATATTATGCAATGGTCCTATTACGGATAATTATAAAGTGCCAGGAACGAAGTTCATTAAACTACGAATATGTATCTTCGGATACGTATATGTGGATGCATGAGAATGTGTTGTACGTTGTCTGATTAATTAGAACTCACTCAGCGTAGCTGACTTTTAGTATGCACGCAGGTAAATATGTTTAATGAGCTAACATGGAGATGGCATATGGCATGGATTGAACGGTTGGCATATGAAGATGGAAGAAATGGTGTTTAAATATGAAGCTTTATGTTATGTATTAAAGACAAGTTTGAATGTTTTTGTAATGAATGATTGAAGTTAACGTTTCCGCGAAAGGTTTTAATTAACCCTAATTTGTAGAACTGTGTTTATGAGTAAATCCGACGTGAAATGTAGGGTACAGGGACCGGGCCTTACACCGTGTCACATATTACCTTTCTTATTAATGTCAAATCACCCCCTTCATACTATATAAAGCTTAACACTGCATACCCTAAAATTCATTTAACTCTCTCTCTCTCTCTCTCTTGCGGTTTAGCCATTTCTGCCGACCATCTCTTCCATATTTCCAGTAAAGTATTTATTCTATGTTAATGGTCGATTCTCTTGTATTATTCATTATTGTCATTATCATTTCATTTTCTTTGCACTTTATTGTTTCTATTGTTTTTAATTGAAATCGGATTTTTCTATAATCTATTTAGGTTCTACATCAAACTCCAAAATTCAATTGACATTTTGAAGTTTCTCTAACTGCTCAATCTTCCATATAATGAATGGTTTATTTACGTTGTGATTAAAATTTCTCTAATTGCATCTATCATCCTTTGGTAATTCTTACTAAACCAAAGTATATGTTTTTGTTTTTTTAATTTAGCCGGATTAATATATTATGTAACATTAATTTAATTTTAATCATTTTAGCTTATGGTGGCACAGCTAATTTCCTGGAATGAGTATTTACTGGAAAAAGGCTTTGTTTTTGTACAACAATGGATATTAAGTTACGATTAATTATGTATTATGTAGGTTACACAGTTCATGTAAATTAAATCATTTTTGTATCATCAATCTTTATTTTGATTGTTAACACGTGTGAATTTTATCTTGAAATTTCTATCAATTGTTAACACGTGAATCTTATCTTTAAACACATATTAAATACGAAATTAATTGACCTATCTTGCAAGAAACCTTTAAAGGTTTTCATACTCTTCAATCTCAACAAGGTTTTTATTTTTATATCTGACCATTTTTTAGTTACCCCTAAGTTTCAAAATTAATGTCCAAAATAAACCCCTCATTTTAATGTTTCAAAATAAAAAATCTTTCCATAATTTTTGGAATTTTTCTAATTAACAAATATGATTTTAAATTTTGTAATTATGTCTAAATAATTTAGTAAAATTAGTATAATACAACTTTATTATTTCAATTTAATATATCTAACTAAAAAGTCATTCAATTTAACTAAAACAAAAGTTAAATTAAAAATTCATTTATAATAATATATACATTTATTAATTTATGTTTTTATATAACCCTTAATATATTCTTAATATTCATAAAAAAAATTAAACTCATTTTAAATACGGAATTTGACCAATCTTGCACCAACCCAATAAAGGTTTTCATATCTTCAATCTCATCAAGGTTTATATATTTTATATTTAAACATTTTTTAATTATTCATAAATGTCAAAATTAATGTCTAAAATAAACCCCCATTTTAGTGTTTCAAAAATCAAAACATTTCCATAATTTTTGAAAGTGTTCTAAATAACTGATTTGATTTTAAATTTTGTAATTATGTCTAAATTATTTAATAAAGATTTTTCAAACTGTATAGCTAACATATTTGTGAGTTGAGTCAATATGTGGAGCTTTTGACCGGGCTACTATCGCGTAATTATTTCTATTTTGTTTATAGGTCTTATAGATTTTATTGTATTGTAGTTATTTTTTTGAATGGCCAACAAGTTATATTGCAGTTTTTAAATTTTCAGTCAATTATTCATAATATTACCATATTATATAGTTAACTATGTGTATATAGATGTATAATTAATATGACTATGGCAAACATTTAATAATTGATTTGACTAATGATAATAATTTCCATAATTATATATCAATATCGATATATGAAAAATTGTCTACTAATACGTCCAAAAGCGTCTTATATAATATAATGTTATTGTTACGGGATTTTAATACTTTTAAACAATTACAATTAATCATATTGTTAAGTCATTTTAAGATTTATCAAATTTTGAAATATATTTTTTTTATTTCTAATTTTTTTTTTACTTTGTGGTTGATTTATTTTTATGTTAATGATGTCACAAAGTGGATTCATTAACATTCAATTAACTTTCTTTATAGAGTTAATGACCATTTTCGTCCCTGTGGTTTGCTATTTTCGCCACTTCAGTCCAAAGTTTGAAAATTTGTCAATTTCGTCCCCACGGTTTTAAAAATTGGCCAATTACGTCCCACCGTCTAACGACATCCAAATATGTCGTTAGTTTCAGGGGTATTTTCGTCCATTACATATTTTAATAATTAATACTTAATTTATATATATTCCTTATACATACATACATACATATATATATAACCTAAAATAATATAAACTCTCTCTATCTCTCTCTCTCTCTCAACC
>NW_027504405.1:0-18997 GCF_021521415.1 Bidens hawaiensis
GCAAAACCCTTCACATACCTAGCACCCGCAGGGAATTGACGCCAGGAATACCTTGAAAGTAAAGTAACCGTAAGACGAGCGCTGGTACAGTGTTAAGGCAAAACCCTTTACATACCTAGCGCTCCGCTGGGAATTGAAACCAAGAAGGATCTTCTGGGCAATGCTTGCGGAAACGGAAATAACATCCCCGCATAGCGGGAACGTCGAGAACTACGTTGTTTGAAGCTCCAGGATGGAATTGGTGGTTTTAACATAATTGATCACTATGTTCAAAACTACCAAAACCTCATGGAGAGTCCACACAAGTGGGACTCAACGCTCCTGACTTGCGAGGAGGTTACAGACCTACCCGCATCATACCCAAAGACCAAGCAGGAAACTCGGGAATTTCTGCAAGTGACAAGGACTTCCGCGGGAAGAATCCCCTTGGAAAAACCTTAAAAAACCCTTTTCAAAACCCTTTGCTTAAGTCCAAAAGTTCACCTCACTTTATTAAACACGCATGAGAAGAACATTGGACTGGGGCGACTTGAAGAGGTAGGTCCCAGCAGAGCCCAGTTGGACCCGCAAGACTCACCTCAAACAGGGACGTCTGCGCAGAAACCAACTGGATCCGCAGGACCAACCATGCTCAGAGACATGACGTCCTTACGCGCAGTACGCAAGCTGGTCCCGCAGGAAATGCCTCCCAATGGTGAAGGACTCCGCCTGTCCCCGCAGCCTCGGATACAAGCCATTAGGGAAGGCCACCCGCGCAGCAAGGCTACACGCACAAGGCACTTAGCTCTCAATCGTTCAGTGTCACCTGAAGGAATGAGCGAAGCCGGGAACAATCCCGCACAAGGGCGGGAGGGGGAATACTCCCGCCCAAATAAGCCAGTCCGTACGATACGGGAAGATCTTCTGTACTGTACCTGACGAGGTATGGGAAAAAGATCTGACTAAAGATACGACAGCTTATAGACAACAGTATGGCGAGCAGCATGCTCCTACACTGTATGTCACTATTAGCCGCTGCCTACTCACCAACTCTTGTCATACCACGTGCGTAGCTGGCAGTTGGTGGAAAAGGAATAGTATACAGCAGGCCTGGTCGCTATCAGCCGCTACCTACCCACCAACTACCAGCAGGGCATGTGCGTAGGCTACTGTTGATGGAACAGGAACACTGTTGCAGCCGGCCATACCTCCTTGGAAACCTACCTTCGGCTATAAATACCACAAATGGTATGACCATCTCATCTTATCATATCTTATCACATTATCATCATATTATACCTGATATCTGCTCTAGCAATCTCTTAATATACTTTTGTATTTAAAGAGCAATCTAGTCTGATTCTCACGCCGGAGGGTGGTCACAAGGAGGAACCCCCCCCCCCTTCTCAGTGACGAGCTCACGGTGTCTGTTTTGCAGGTTATCAGAAGAACCATCTTCCAAGGGTCTAACCCCTCGTGGGAAACATCTATCTAACCCCCAGGTTACCAGTAATCTGCCCGGGGTCCGGTTAGTGTTTCTTCACCATCCAACCAACCAGATCGGTTTCATTTGAAACCGCAGTTAGCGATTCACCAATAGCTTTATAAATCATTACATAAAAACCTTATTGACACAGGAGTTGCAAACTTCTGATAAATAAAACCAGTTTACAGTTTACCAGTCTCATAATATAATCCAGCTCCCGAGCTACTCGAGCTCGGATTGATAAAAGGCTCGAAACGAGCCAAGCCTGAAAAAACAACTCGCAAGCCGGGCTCGTTTACACCCTAAAACAAATTGGAGTCAAGATTCCGAATCAATAAGATCAAATGTGAGCAACTTCATATTAAACACTTCAAAGGGTTATAGTTATTATTATTATTAACTTATTATTATCAAATTCATCTACACAGCATCAAACCCCCCCACAATAATCAGCATTATACCAGAAAGAACAACAGATGAACAGATAGAACAATAATAATAGTAATCATCATCATTAACCCTAACTACAAACCCTATATCACCAATTTCCATTCTTTCATTACTTTCATTCAATCACCATCTTCGTCGTGCAGATCCGACGCCTGAACACGATTACTATGAACTCCTCCCGGTACACTCACCAGTTTACTCGTTGCCGCCGTATCAACAAACGTAGCTGACGACATCTCCATCTGACAAACCCTAACCGCCCCAAACACTCGCTCCGGCAGATCCTCTTCCTCCTGCGCCTCCACCACAAACGCCATATCAATCGTCACCGCCGTCACACAACCTAACGCCAGGTGCAAAATAGCCGTCGCGATCTTCGAGCTGCTAATATCCACGTCAATCTCCAAATAGTTCGGTCCGGTATGGTAGTGACACGTCAGCGCCTTACCGAGCAAGCACGCGGAGTAGTTTCCGACCGTCGCTTTAACTATCCATGGTCCTTTAACGATCCGGTTCACGATTTTGAACCGCTGGTTACGGAAATTATCGTCACCGTGAATGAACCGGTAGAGTAATGAACCGGTTGGGATTGGATCGTCGGTGGCAAAGTAGAAAACCGCGGAGTGGTGGTCCCTACCTGGTGATAACAATCGATATATTAGAGAAACTTGATTGTTTTATTAATTTATAATCACAGTTGTAAAAATCCCGACTAGGTGCCGATTAATCGCTAGTCCCCACCCCACTGAATAATTTTGGGCTAATCAATCAATGATTAAATCCGGCCAAAATAGGCAATTTCCAACGATTAATCAGAATTAGTTGGCATTTTCTCACGAGGTTCCGTCCAAAATAGGCAATTTCTAACGAGATTCTGGCCAAAATCAGCAAAAAAATTCTGGCCATAATGTGTAAATGTATAAAAAAACTGAATATTACATATATAAATGTGTGCGTGTATATACATAACTAAAAATTACATTTAAAAAATGTGTGTGTAAAAAACTGAAAATTACATTTAAAAAATGTGAGTGTATTTATTTATAAAACTGAAAATTACATGTAAAAATGTGTGTGTGTGTGTATATATATATAAAACTGAAAACTACAAATAAAAATGCGAGTGTATTTATTTATAAAACTGAAAATTACATATAAAAATGTGTGCGTGTATATATATAAAAAACCGAAAACTACAAATAAAAATGTGAGTGTATATAAATAAAACTGAAAATTACATATAAAAATGTGCATGCATATATATAAAACTGAAAACTACGTATAAAAATGTGTGAGTATATTATAACTAAAAATTACATAAACAAATATGTAAAAATGTGAGTGTATATATAAATAAAACTGAAAATTACATACAAAAATGTGAGTGTATATATATATAACAAAAAAATTACATACAAAAAATGTGTGTGTATATATATATATAAATAAAAATTACATATACAAATGTTACGTGTATATATATAAAATTGAAAACCACATATAAAAATATAAAAATGCATGTATATATATAAAGCTAAAAAATATATATTAAAGTCCAATTTGATTAACCCCAATTAGCCCCACCTACCCACCGCCCGACCAAATTAATTAACAAATAAACCCCCAGCTTTATAAACACGACAACCAGGTCCTCGCACTTAAAACGCTTACCGGGAACCTGTAAATTAACAGCAAGAACAAAACTCTTCTGATTACTCCCACCACACTGTTTCTTCCGGAGCGCGTGCATCACACGATTATCATCGCGTGAGAGTACGTGGTCGAGTTTGGAATTGGACTGGAACCAGTCAACGCCGGCGGGTTGCAGCAGCCACGGGCCGGAGGGTAGTTTGGTCTTTTTGGTGAAGTAATTAAGGCTGCGGAGGTTGAAGAGGTTGCCAGGAGGTGAAGCCCAGCCGTCGGATCCGGTTTCCATGTCCACGTGGCGGAGAGATCCGCCGTTGATTGATTCGTGCATCCAGTCTTGTTCTTCCGGTGTGGAAGACATTATACGACGGCGTTTTGGTGTGAGAATGATTAATAATAATAATTAGAATTAGATGGTGTTTGGTTTTGGAGTTGTGAGGGGTTTTTGTGTGTGGGTTGTTTGACGTTTAATGTTTCTTTATTTATTTTTTTATTGATTTATTTCCTTATTATAAAAGATATTGCATCAAGTTGTATGTTTAATGCGTCATTATCCATTTTTATTACACACTATGTTGTTTTTTCCTTTTTTATTGTTGCATATGTTTTCACACACATTTTTATACATGCAACAATATCGTTACTACGGCGAAGCTTAATACCTCGGGGAGTGACCGTATCCAACAGCTATAAAAAATTTTGGACAAAATCGTGAGAACTTACCTTGTTAAGCGAAAAAATAGTAGTGACTGATGTCACCCCTGGTTGCTCTCAAACTTCGCCATTGGATAATTATACAAGGAAGATTAGTATGGGCTATTGGTATTTACTATGCAAATCTCACATTGGTCGTGGAGTAAAGAGATTCATGATTTATAAGAAACGTCGTTTTAAGCTTCGTTGGTTGTGGATCACATGAAAACCCTACAGTTACATGTGTTCAGATGATAATAGTATTGAGATGGGTGACATTTTGGAAAGTTTCCACTAAGACAACCAAGAACAAACTTGTCACCTTTCTTCCATCCGTCCCCGCTTGAAATTTTGGAAACCCGATTGAATGACCTTGTCAAGACGCTATTGTTATGTGTATAATGTCAAGAGAAGCAAGTATATTTATTTATTAAGTTATCACAAATCTCTATTTTGTTAATAAATAAAAAGGTCTTTCACCCACGTGTCGTGAACTGGGACGAAGCTTCATTAGAGCCGGGGAGGCCTCCCTCCTCCCCCCCCTCCCCCCCCCCCCCCCCCCCCCGTTTTTTTTGCGCGGTAGTGTAACTTGACCGTTTTTTTCGTCTAAAAATTTGTTTACGTAATATAAATTTACCCCTTTTATACCGAAAATTTGAGGCCGGCTGATGGTTGGTTAATCTACTATTATAATAAACAAAAACCATTGTTGTGCCACATGACATCTAATTGTCCCATTTTTTTGCCAAGTGGCGTCATTATTGTTTAACTTTGAAAGTCATAACTATCTAATTAAATCAATTAATAAATATTTTAAACATTCCATAGTAGTGATTTATCCTATATAATTTTATAGTAGTAAATAAAATAAAAAAAAAGTTAGAAATAAAAGAATGTATGTAGAACTTTTGAAACACATTTTAGTGTGTGTAAATTTATGTTGTATGTTTTTAGTTTATTAGTGACCGATTTAGAAATTGCCACGATTCATCTTTACTCTGAAAAATACGAAAATGGTTAATCTTATTTGATAATTTTTTACTATTATTTCTATATAATAAACCTTCTTATATGTATTGATAACTTTTGCTAAATTGACATAGTTCAACACTCAAAGATAATAGTAGATTGATGATGGTGCATACTTATTTTTTCTTTAAGAACTAATAATTATGTGTATTTTATTTTGTCACATGTTAACTGATAGTGAAATTCATTATGCTTATTCATTGTCACAAAATTGCATCATCTTGAGTTTCGGGCCAAGTTGATGTAGAAAATGAGTTGTTTTATCTATAAAATAAGTGGTGTCATTGTAAGTTTTGTTTCCTTGATGATCTCCATTTATATTCATGAAACAAAATTTATATTTTTTTGGAAGAGTATCCTGGCGGTGATGACATTGTGTTGTATGTTATAGGCACAACACTAATTTTTTTTTAATCTTACAAGTTAAAGTTAAGACCATAAAGTATACTTGACTATTATAAATGATAAGAAAATGGTTGTATTAATGGGTGTTGCGAACCCATTGTATACAAAATTATTGTAAGAAGTAATATCATGAGTAGGGTGTTCGAAATACTAATATGTTTATTTTAAGTTAGTTGTTTATTATCATGAGTTATTTGTGTTTTATCTTCAATAAAAAATCTTAAAACTGTTTGATTATTACAACTTAAAGAACCAGAATCATATAATAAGAATGAATGAGATTAATTTTCAAACCCGTGTAATACACGGGTTTATAACCTAGTTTGTATATAATTAAGTTCGTTTATTTATTAGTTTTAACTGTTTATTGTGGGAACTTCGATACTTCATACGTATTTATTGTATTTCAGGTCATAGACGTTAAAGTACCTAATTTGAACCTGTACGAGCACGGGATGAAGACTCGCTCCTGGTGGATACGATACCTTATTTACCCTATCTACTTAGGTTATTTAGGTTTTTGCATAACTCAAACGACGGTCATCACCGGCCCCCTAGTTTATGATTTTTATAATACATTTTTAGTCTGGCCCACCCGACGAACTCGTCCAAGCTTCACCACTGGTCGTGAATGTCAGACTGAAGAGGATCGAAAAGGTTAAACCAAAGATACGAGTCTCCAAAATAAAAGTAAAACAAAGCTAAACACCAAATACGTGTGAACTCAAGCAGTTAGGTGTACATGGATAGCAATATACAATTGTACTGTAAGGAACTTTATCTGTACATCGAGGAATAGTTGATTATGTGAGTCTTACGTAAAATTGTATTTGATATATATAAATATATAATTATACTTTTTATAGTTATGTGAGTATCTCATGTTTTGAAAATTGATTTTGACAAGATAGAAGTACCTAGATTTAGGGTATGTTTGGGATTCCTTATTTTCCACTCTTTATGACTTATGAATGTTTAATAAGTCATTTTTATGTTTATAAAGTGTTTGGGAACACATAAGGATTGTTACTTTTCTCCTTATCAACAAGGCTGAAAAAGAGGGTTTCAATAAATTGAGATTTGATAACTTATCAACTTATAGGTTTGGGATTTTTATTCCACCCCTTCATTCCCACCAATCTCTCTTTACCATTACACCCTTACATCAATAAGCTAAACCAAACACTTTTTAAAAACAACTTATTAACTTATTGGCTTTTAAGTTAATCCAAACACTTTTTTGGAAACTCCTTCTTAGAAAGTCTTAAGTCCTTTTCAACTTATCACTAAAAGGCCTTTTCACCTTAAATAAGGAATCTCAAACACACCCTTAAAAAGAGGTGATTAAACAATTTTTATAGCTAAAACAATACAAGTACTGGTGGAAGAGCTTTTGTTGCTAGAGACCACTTACAGCAACCAAGTTAGCTACCAACTAATGCACTTTATCATTAAGTGTTTATTAATTTCAACTAAACGTTTTGATGGTCTATTGTGGTGCATGTTTTCATAGCTAGAAAACGCTCACCCGTTTTTGTTTTCTGTATAAAATGTAAGTTATTGTTTGAAGAATTGTTTTGTGCTTTACATTTTATTGTTTTTAATGTAATGTATTGTATTAAAAA
Source organism: Bidens hawaiensis (assembly GCF_021521415.1). Taxonomy (NCBI): domain Eukaryota; kingdom Viridiplantae; phylum Streptophyta; class Magnoliopsida; order Asterales; family Asteraceae; genus Bidens; species Bidens hawaiensis. The sequence continues at coordinate 7,315 of NW_027504405.1, forward strand.
TAAAGTAAAAATTTTATAAAATCTATTGTTATTTTATCTCAATCCCAACTAACTATACGTATATGTAACATATTCGTTGACGTTAAAAGTTAATTAATATTGTATTAAAAGTGTGTGAAGAATAGTTATCACCCTATCTTTAAATGTAAAGATGGAGGATTCCTAGGGTTACATTTTAAAAGTCCAATGCATATAACTCACTCATAAAAAATGGTTTTATTTACGAGAAAGCTGAATACATTTTTATGGTACAAATATGGCATTTATAGATTATGAAGGTTGAATACAATTCATTCACGAGAGTTATTGACAAATATTCCTTGTGTGGCAATCCTCTATTTGAGATAGAGGATTTCATGGGGTTGTGACACGTGTCCAGGGGGTAAAAAAAATGAGTTTATGTAATCATCTATCTCAGATAGAGGATTCCACGTGTATTACCCGTTGACATGACATCCGACTTGGAGACACACGTGGAAAGCATGCTTACGTGTACATGTAATCTGTCATCTCTCTAATTTGAAAAGATGATTATACACTTAAATTTTCTAGTCTTTTCTCTCCCTTCCTCTCCCCTCACATCCTTAAAAAATCTCTGGAACATGATTCCTTCACCTTTTCTTCTCCTTTCCTTTCCCTCCCCTCTTTAAATAAGACTCGGGAACACAGCGTAAAAGCAATTAAATTCTAGTCCACTACCTAAAAACACTTTTTTTTTCTTCAACCCACCTTACAAAAGTATTGTTAAAAGAATTTGATTTGAAACAACCAAGCTGAGCTATCCTGTTTAATTATAAACTCAAACTCAAACGCACCCTAACTTGACTCGGGATAGACTAGTAAACAACCGTAATTAGAAGTCACTTCTAAAACCTCCACTCTCAAAACTCAAAAGTCAAAACAATGACTACACGCCAAACAACAAAAGTAAAAAACATGTAATTTTTTTTAATAAAGAACACACGTATAAGGTTGGATATCACATACAATCATCTACACATCTAATAATAATGACAAAACTTGTGACGTTAGCACTTAGCATGGCTTGTAGTATATATTGATTGAACATATACAATATTAACATGCCCCACATGGGTGATGAGGCTACAACCAATACCTTGGGGTGATGAGCTAGTCGTTTAGTCTAAGATAATGACACTTTACTAATTTGTAAAGAATAATTACGTATGACTAAATAATAATCAAGTTTAAAAAACATAACGTTAAAATCATAAATTAATTTATCATATCCATCCAACCACAATTGCATAAATACATACAACAATAATCGAGTTAGATAGTGCAAATAATCTTAAGTATAAAAAATTTACGTCATAATTGATCAGAGATTCATCTATGATCTATCCCTACGTGGCACGTGGTGTAGAGTGCTTGCTCATGCCTACAACATTCATGTTACCTGAACCAGTTATGGCGACGGTACATTCTTATTTAACGCTGACATAAAACAATACCTAGTATATATGCTAGCAATATCACACATGTAATAGCATTCATTCTCTCAACCGTCTCTCTCTCTCTCTCTTTTACATACTTATTTATGGTGATCGTATAGATACTTATAGTATAATGGTGTGTGTGGGTGGGTGGGGGGGGGGTGGAGAACTCCCTCCCTTTGGCTAGGCTAACGACGATTTGGTTTTGTAGATTCGCCTGATTCTCCTAAGATGCTCATAAGTTATAAGTAATCTCTTGTAGAAGTTGGTGCTAACTGCTAAGGTCAATCGGGGTGTTGCTGCAATTTGTTTTTCATATACATTTTCTTACGAAATTTTGAGTCTCGCCACTGTTTATGAAAATTTTTATTCGTATTGAGTCTGGACCCTCTAATATTTTTGTCAAAAGCTTCGCCAATGCTTATAGATATATAAATTATAAGTTCCTTGAGTGTAACTTAGGATCTTAAATCATATGAATAATTTCAGTAATGTTAAAAAAAATTGTAAACGGATAGGGTATATAAAAAGGTATAATAAAAGTCATGTTTCATGATTAATATATAAAATAAAAAGTGTAACGGAAAAGTGCATAGCCAAAATAAAATAAACGAATTAGCAACATGGACATGGAGGTCAAATTATGTAGGCCGGCCACCAACCGACCACACGATCCAGTTTTTCAACAACACAAGTGCGTTTTTTTTAAGATTCCTATCCAACACAACTCATTTAACCTTTAATAATCCTTAGATTATACAGAGGTTTTAACTTAATGGTGTGTTAAAGTTCTATATTATTACATGTAGACAGTAGAAATTTAATTTAACCACATTTTGATAAGAGTACATTGGTTTTAACTAATATTAAATTAAAATAAATTAAAATGCGTGATTGGTTGATTTTGAGCTGGCCCCACACCATCCTTCCTCAAGCGCCCGTTAAAGCTTTGGCAATTGCTTGGCGCCTCAGGTTAGTGGGTGTGGATTGTGGTTGTGTCTCCTCTCCTCTTCCCTGCCAACTTACGGTAAAAAGTGTGTGTGTATTTATAAAACAATTATTGTCAAAATTATAAAATTTTCATAACTTTTTCATATAACGTAAACGTTTTAGAACATAGAAATATGCTATGTCCATATAATAAGTTTAACATAAAATTCTTTAAAAACGAACATAATTAATGGATCAACCTATAAACCCGTAAAATTGACGTGAGTTTGTTTCGTTTATTAGAATGAACAATTAGGCACGACGCAAAACCGTGAATGACTAATGAGGAGAATTAAACTTGGTTTATATTAGAGAGAGTTTGTAAAGAGAGATAGTCTCGAGGTTAACGAACCCCCTATAAATAACTATATCGTCCAATCATTGAAAATAACCAAGCATTGAATTTCATACTTCTTGTACGCTTTGTTGTTTATTGGACTTTTATTAGCACATTTTAAATAGAATAATAAGCCCTAATCTGTATATATGTCATGTTTTATGTACAATAACAATAACAATAACCCAATTTTTTAGCATTGTTGGCATATGATAGGGTTGTTCCCGATAATTTCTAAGAATTTTAGGGCCCAAGACTAATACAAAACTGGACCCATACAAATTGAGTGAGCTTGGTTCGACGTGGTTAATTTACTTACACCGGCGATGTGAGACAACCTTTTAAGGGGAGAAAAAAAGGAGAGCAAAATTTGACGCTAGAAAATAAATTGTGTTGTTGCCGGTTTTCAAATTGGAGACCTAAGCAATGGTTTTACCAAGTGCACTGGCCCAATGTTAATGTATAATAAATGTATGTATAAAGTAGATATGTTATTTATAAAATATATAAATATTTTAATGTTTGGACCCTTGTGAAAACTAGGTTTTAGACACTCACTCACCTCACACCTCCCTTGTGGCCATGTCTAAGCTAGCATAAATGTATAATATTCAACTAATAACACATAAACTGAGTAAACTTTGTATGACTTATTTTTCTGATAAAAGAGGAGTTAAGTCGCTCATCATTGCGACCGAATCTTTGAAAACCTTTTATATATATATATATATATATATATATATATATTATATATATATATATATATATATATGCGTGCGTGTGTGTTGTATTTTAATTTTTTAAACAAGGCAATAAGCATCATTGGTATTTTTGCACTAACAATTCTCTCTTTATTGGATTAAATCAATTTGCACTAATTGTACTATTAGTGCACATGGCCTACTCTTTGGGATGGTTGCACTATACACCAACCCATTATCAATGGAATGTTTGTTCTTTTGCTCACCTTTATATCTTTTCATGTTAGATTGTTACAAACTACACTTTACTCACGTCCCTTACGGTCCATAAAGTGATCACATTTCTAAGATAATTTGTAGGCCACTATAAAATTCATTTTTTAGATGCTTTTGACACCATTTGTTAAGCTATCAACTTTATCTCAAGGGTTGAAACTTAAAAGAATAAGTTCTTTTTGATTATGGTGTGGAATGACAAGAAAAGTTCGTTTGAGATATAGCTTTTGACACATCAATAATGATCACATCCATATGCGATTCTATGATGAAGTTGTGTTACATCAACCAATTATGGCATAGAAAACCCCTCGGGTACAAAGAGTCATAGAAAACCAGACGTATGATGATATGATGGTGGTATAATCAAACGTCTCGTTGCTTTTAAAAAAATAAAGAAATACAAGGATGCTTAAGTGCTTGTTGATGAAGTTGTTGAAGACATATTTCACCAGTCTTTGATACGACTATTTTAAGTAGCATAACTATTATTGAAGAAAATAGTTGAGCAATTCTCAAAAGAAAGCATTATGATGCATTTAGTGCAGTTAAGATAAAAATCATTTTAATTGTAATTTTGACCACCAGAGATCATTTATCTTGATAGTGTTAAAGTGTGTGAAAAATGTGGCAAAAAAATTGTATAGATTTAGGTGCTGTTTGTTTTTGCAGACATAAACTGTCTGCAAGCTGATTTCATCTGTTTTCATGTCTGCAACTGAAGATGTGGTCTGAAGATCTGCAAGCTGAAAATATAAGACTGTTTGTTTTTATAAGCCGATACTGTCTGCATAACTGTCAAACTTATCTCACAAGATAGAAGTCATTTATTCAAGTTACATAGAAAATATAATAATAAAATTGTGGCGGCGGACGGTGGGTAGTGGCGATGGATGGTGGTGGTGGACAGTGGGTGGTGGTAATGGACGGTTTTGGTGGGTGGTGGACGGTGGTAGTTGACGGTGATGGCGTCCGACAGTGGGTGGTGGTGGTGATGAACGGTTGTGGTGGGTGGTGGACGGTGGTGATTGGTGGTGGCTGTGATGGATGGTGGTGGTGGTGGTGGTGGCGGACGATGGGTAGTGGTGGTGGATGCTGGTAGTGGCGGCGGACGGTGGGTAGTGGCGGTGGATGGTGGTGGACGGTGGCAGTGGGGGATGGTGGTGGTGGCGTACGGTGGGTGGTGGTGGCGGACGGTGGTGGGAGGAGTGGATGAGAGGGTGGCTTCAAAGGGATAAGAGTATGATTTTTTTGCGAAGATGTTTTAAGCAAGATTTCTTTGCTTTTCTTTTAAGATGAAAGAAGATAACTTAAGATCTGTTTTAAGAAAAAAAACAAACAGTCTTCAAGGGTAATGTCTGCGCGCGTGCAGACATTAGCTCCCTTGAAGATGTTTGAAGAAAAAACAAACACCCCCTTAACTTATGATTTCGGTAAGAACAATAACTACACTGTTTAACTTTCAATTTCAATCCTTATAATATAAATAAGATAGGTCTCTAACCCATTTAATCTTTATTTAAAGTGTTTTTTATCAAACAATTTTCGCTCATTGATTTTTTTAAAAAGCTTACCACATATCGGTTTTCTCGACGTTCCAATATAAATTTCGTTAAAACGGAAGATTATATTTTTGGAATCGTAAACTAGTGAGTACCGATAGGGTACCAATACCATGACAAACCAAACTGATACTTTTTTTAAACGATCAACTAATCCTACAAATGGGCTACCGGCTAAATTCACCACATCGGGATACACTCGCCTTTTCATCTCGGGAAAACTCTCACCTAAGGCCAACACCCATGAACACTCGTCTAAAAACACGACAGTGCGGTGAGAAAAAGCACATTCAGTTCAAGAATCCAACTAGTGAACATTACCTTCTCGCTTAGTCTCCCATCATCACTTTGATGCCGCTAAAACTAAATACCCATTTTCACAGTTTCTGTTCGATGTAAATCACGTGTCGATATTATTTTTAGAAACATCACGACTTTATTATTTTTCTGGTTTTCTCTTTTGCTCGTAACAAACCAAAACAACTATTTTTACATCGACGAGTAGTATCCCAAAAACAAACAAACAAACAAAGAGTGAATATTGAAGCAGCAGAGATGAGTGAAATAGAGGCGGCGAAGAGATCTCCGTCGTCCGATGACCGGCAAACCACCAAAAAAGTCGTAATTAAGAGCGCCGATCTGAACGAAGATATGCAAACTGAAGCCGTCAATGTCGCCGTTAAAGTAATTATTATTTCATAATTAATATTTTTTAATCAATCCTGTTTCATTGAATCTGTAACTTAACAATTAACTGTAATTTTGAATGAAATGATTTATTGATTCAAACGGTATATAATATAACCTAATTACGAAGCGTTAACGGTAAACTAACGGTGAGCTAACAAAACTAACTGTGAACTAACAGAGTTTACATCAGTATTAATTCTCGTCTTTTGAATCGTTCGAGTTTCATTGAATCATAAACGTATGTAACCTAATTAAGAAGAGTTAACAGCAACCTAACTAGTTAACAAAACTAACTGTAATCTAACGGAGATTGCACAAGTATATATCCTACTCTTGTTAATCGTTCGAGTTTCATTGAATCTGTAACCTAACAGCTAATTTAGCAATTATTTGTAATTTTGAATGAAATGATTTATTGATTTAAAGACGTATAAAACTTAATTACGAAGAGTTAACGTAAACTAACTAGTTAACAGAGATTGCATAAGTCTGAATCCTCCTCTTGTTAATCGGTCGAGTTTTGTTGAACCTGTAATCTCAGAATTAGTTTCTGTTTTATTGTAATTTTGAGTGAAATGTGTCATTGATTCATAAACGTATATAAACCTAATTACAAAGAGTTAATGGTTAATCTAACTATTTAACGGAGCTAACGGTGAGTTAACGAAAGTAACTGTAAAGTAACGGAGTTCGTGTTACATTTGTGCAGGCATTTGAGAATTGCAGTGTGGAGAAGGATGTGGCGGAACAGATAAAGAAGGAGTTTGATAAGAATCACGGTCCTACGTGGCACTGTATTGTCGGCAAAAACTTCGGTAATTTCTTATTTTTTTAGGATTCATGAATTTGTTTCTGTAGTGTTTATAGAACCTTACTTATAAATTTGTTTGTTTATTGGATTGATTGGTTGAGTTTAGAGTGTAAATGTATGGAGCCGAGCCCGAGCTGTCGAGCTCAGCTTGTTTTGACTTACGAAAGCTCGAGCTCGGCTTGTGAGTTGTTTTTTCAAGCTTTGGCTCAGTTGATTCATTATTTTATTGATTAATATATATATACACGCATTAATTATTTATATATGTTTTGAGAAAAATCTTAACGGTTCGAGCTCAGATGTGCAGCGCGAAACTAATACCTAAAAGTCCAAAAGAGGAAACTTAACTTAACAACACACAGGGCTCGTTAAGGCTTGACGAGCCTAAACGAGCTTCCCATACAAGGCTTGAATCCATGCTCGTTAACTAAAAGAGCTTTATTTGAGGCAAGGGCTCAACTCGGCTCTAAAAAGCTTGGTTAGTTTTGAGTTTTTTGTTCGGTCTGATCTTGATTAGCTCGCGAGCGGCTTGGCTCGTTTGCACCCCCTACTTGAGTTATCATGCTTTCAGATGGTTTTTCAGGGAATGCATAGCAGTTTGATTTTGATTTTGAAATCTAGATCTAATAATCCAGGCTAAAAGTCATATTTCCAGTGGATTGTTGAGTTTATGAGTGTGGTGCAAAGTTGTGGTATGGTGTATGTGAATCTGTTGTGATTATCCAGATTTCGTTCTATGTGTTTGTGCAGGGGAAAATAATTATATATAAGAGGTGGAATGTGGAGAGGTTATTTTAGTCTTTATCAAGTTTGTTAGCACCATTATAGGTGGTGATTTAGGTCAAATTTTACATTTTCTGTCACACACATTATCAGGGCATCCTTAGTGGATATGAAAAACATCCCGCCACGTCACTGCCATGTAGGCATGAGGGCTTTTTTCCAATATGGCTTGGAATGGTTTCACTTGGCATCAACAAAAAACATAATTAAACCTTATATTTAGGTGAGGTGGCATGATTTTAGTGGCTCAAATAAAAAAATATTAAATACCCCCCGCCCTAACGTTGTTGCCTGCGTAGTGGTGTTTGGGCGTGTTTGGGGTGAGGTGTCATGGGCAACGCCGCCACCACAGATGCCCACATTGATTTGTTGTGTTGACTCTTTAGGATGGTAAAGTGAGAAGTTATTATCTCATATAGATCAAAATATGCATGTGTGTATACATGTACATATGCATGTATGTAACCTATAGACTGCTAACATGCAGAAGTCAGCAAGTATCTTGATCCATGCCAATGGAGTTGTTTATATCCTATCTTTCTTGGGAGTTTGTTTTCTGATTATATTTCTTGAAAATAAACATCAGAAGTTAAAAACAATAAAGAAGTAAATTAATAACATCGTTACCAAGTTAGTGCTTGTAGGGATATGATGTGTGTGTATATCAACATATCACACCTCTGCTTAGTTGAATGTTAGTTTAGTCTTAATCCACAATTGACATGCCTGCTAGTCTGCTACTAGACAAATTAGGTGTAGGTTTGTTTTGCTTAAAGTATAAACATAACCAAGTTACCAAATACCACCTCATAGTTACACCTAATATTGGCTGATTTCAGTAATCTCATTATCTGGTAGTCTCTGATTTCCTAATACCAGTAGCTCATGTGTAATATTGCTTTTAGTTGAAACATATCCACCATTATATCTGTTTCCGTTATATATATTCTCTGCAGATTCATATGCAGTTATGCACTAATGTTTTAGGTTTATAGTTTTATACCTGCACCAGTCTTAGGTAAGCCTAAAAGTAGAGTCTATACTCTATATACAGAAGCTGTTAAATGATGCAAGTTTGGATGATATTGTTGCTGTACTTCATCCGTTGCAAAAACACTAATACTTACCATATTTATTTAATTTGCTCATGCCACACCGATTATGTAAGATATTGTAAATACCTCTTTAGACATCCTTAATTAAACAAAACTCACTTATTTTCATGTCCCACCACATAACCATAATCGCAGTATCGCACACTTAGGATTAGATGGTTTGGTTATTGTGAGTCTAAAACTCTAATTACATGACGTGAAGAGATTGATGGAGGTAAAAAATAACAACATAATCTTTGGGTTGCATTTTGCAGGGTCTTACGTGACGCATGAGACAAACCACTTTGTTTATTTCTATTTGGAATCAAAGGCCGTGTTGCTGTTCAAATCTGGCTGAGCATGCTTTATTACTGCTGTTGCTGCTTACATATGTATGTATTCTAAAAACTAAACAAAATCTGAATATGCGTTTTCTGTGTTTAGACGCGTGTTTTGTGTACTTGTAGGTATATTTGTTGGATTCTTTCTGTATTGTGTTTTGTTTGAATCAAAATTTCCGAATCACATCCCTATTTTAGCATCGTAGTATCGAGTTTTACTAATTCACGAGACACACAAATCGCCTATATTTTCTTTACCGAAAGGAAACTGTCATCCCGTTACGTAAATCTCAGTGCCTTTCACACAAACTCTTCTGTGAATATATTACATCAGTAACAAAATTCTCCACTGATTTCCCATCATAGCTTCTTGAAGGCTACTGTCCCCTACAAGTTGGGATTTTTATGTGATTATGTTGTATTGATGAAAGTTACGGTTAATGTCATGCTTCAAAATCAAGCCAAATCATAAAACTGAAGCGTGCCGAACTTGATTGAATGTTATTGTATTTATGATCCATATTCATTATTTTAAGCCAAAAAATGCATGCTCAAATTCATTAACAGGTAGTTAATAATAATTTCTTATTATTATTATTTTTCTTTTTGCAATTGGCCTTCTGGCTCAATGGCATGGGAGTGATGGTTAAGACTTGGGATCCTTGAGGTCTCAGGTTCGAAACCTGACTCAAGGGGGTTTTCCCACAGTGGTGGGTTTCCTCCTTGATGGTGTTCTTGGGTGAGTCAGGCCTGGAGCGTCAAAATCAGTATGGGCGGTTGACATCCCGTTTCAGGAAGGCTCACTCGGCTATTGGTGGTGGATCCAAACACTATTCAAAAAAGAAAGTTAATAATAATTTTAAGCTCAATTTATCAATTTAGCCACCTTTTTTAAACTCAAAACATTTTAAGCTCAAATGTAAAACCGAAATCACTCCCTAATTGAACAGAACCGAACCAAAACTTAAATTTTAGTTTTTTTTTGCCAAAGGCTACCATATGGCCAGCCTAGAGGTGGACAAACCGAGTTTTTTCAGGTCGGGTTTTTGACGGGTTTTGGCTAGGTCGGGTCCGGGTTTTGACCGGGTAAAGGTGGAACCGGTTCTAATTGGTCCGGTTTCTCTGAGAAACTGAAACCTTGTTCGTACCCACGGGTCAGGTATACCGATTACCGGGTCTGGTCCGGAATGCCCATATACACCTTTAAATTTCCTTTCACTGGACCGGTGTACCCAGTCTATATATGGGCTCGAATTCACTTACTAACAGGCCGTTTTCTCAATGTTCATCTCCTCTCAGACTCACAAAAACCAAAAAGGGATTTGGTACAATTTGTTATTGTGCTCTGTAACCTCTGTTTCGGTTCTATATTATATGATAGCACCTTTGAGTAAGGTTGCATATGATTTTTTTTAACTCCTTAGAAGAAGAATTGGCGATTGCGTTTCATTCTAGGTATTCAGTTTATCAGCTAAGCAGTTTGACGATGAATTTAGTAGATATCATTAGATTGACGGTTGCAGTATGTATATTTTCATAGTTATTCTTAGTTATGTACAGATTCAGATTGCATAGGCACTTGCACTTCATGTTCTGGACATTGGTTTAGGCTATAGAGATCAGTGTTGTTGAACTCGCTAGGCGCTAGTCAGGCGGTGGGATATGACTATTGATTAATAGATTGGAATTTTATATGTAACTTTTCAAAATTATATAAAAAAACCACTAAGATACTTGAAAACTCGTGTAAACCACTTTTAAACATTTATTATATTCATTCTTTTTATATGTTATTAATTTGACCAAAATCAGAAATAAATAAAAAGATAAACGTAGCTTGTGGAATGCATTATGTAGCTCATAATCTACATATATTTACCTCGTATGGGATAAGTATATGTAACTTGGCAAGATGCATATATATACTTCCGCAATGTACATATTTGTTTAATTTCTTTTTGGTTTCGCAAAGATTAATAACACATAAAAAGACCAAAAGGAGTGAAGATTAAAAAAAAGTGGTTTTGAGATTTAAGGTGGTTTTCGTTGGAACACTCCCCCTGTATATGTATTACATAACTTTTCAAAATAATACAAGGAGTTTGACCAATTTTGACTAAATTGGGCAGACTTTGACCAACTACCGATTATAGGGTCTGATTACATGAAAAGGAATCGATAAGCCACCGATTAGCACTAATTCCGATTATAACAACACTGATAGAGAGATGAAACAGAATATGAGTTTCATTTTCAATGCAACACATTTCATTTTCAGTGTGTAGACAACAATCTATGTTATTACCTGTATTTCTGTTTTTTTTTTTCTTTTTTATTTTTGTTGTTTAGTTGAGATAATCACTACACAAGTCAGGAACAATAATGCAGTCTCATCTTATTCTTCATTCTTAGGGATTTAATTATAATAGATAGAATAAATTAGAAGTGTTTTAAGTGTCAAAAATAGCAATGTATTTTCACCTACAACTTACTTTAAAAGTTATCAGAAGTAGAAACAATAAAACATACATTTATATTGTTACCGATCATAGCGACAGACTTTCGGTTCTTTAACTAATAAATGGTGCTTTATGTTTTAAAAACTGAAAATATGTTGCTACTATTGGCACAATGTGAGTAT
>NW_027504406.1:0-20571 GCF_021521415.1 Bidens hawaiensis
AATGCGGGATACTTTTGGCCGTGGATGCATATGGATGCACTGGCATACACTAGAAAATGCAGGTCTTGCCAGCTTTACGCACCCAACACGCATCGCCCGAAGAACGAACTTGTTCCAGTCACTTCTTCGTGGCCATTTCAGAAGTGGGCCATCGATGTGACAGGCCCATTTCCCACAGCAGCAGGAAATGTTCAGTTCCTAGTGGTAGCCATCGATTACTTCACCAAGTGGATAGAAGCAAAACCTTTAGCCCAAACAACCGCAAAACATATTAAAAAATTTATTTGGGAATTTATTATCTGTCGTTTTGGACTTCCACAGAATCTGGTGAGCGATAACGGCACCAACTTTGCTGACAAGAAGCTACAGCAGTGGCTGAAAGAACTTCAAATCACCCACACCTTTACCTCAGTGGCACACCCGCAAGGTAATGGTGAAGTGGAAAGAGCAAACAAGAGCATCGTCGATGGCATAAAGAAAAGACTCTTGAAACACAGATCCGGCTGGGTGGACGAGCTCCCGCACGTCCTTTGGGCAAACAGAACGCTGAAAAAGGCCAGTACGGGGGAAACCCCGTTCAGTCTCACTTATGGCACTGAAGCCATGATCCCAGTCGAAATTGGTTTACCCTCACCAAGGGTCTTGATCCAGCCAGAGGACAATGATGCGGAAAGACGGTTAGACCTTATGCTAACCGAGGAACGCAGAGACTTAGCCGCAGTGCGTGAAGAAAATTACAAACGACAAATGCAAAAGTACTACAACACGCGGGTAAAACTCTGCAACTTCAATGAAGGAGACTACATACTGCGTAACAACGAGGCTTCAAACCAAGAGCGCCCAGGAAAGCTGGCCCCAGTCTGGGAAGGGCCATACATTATCAAAGAAGTCCTGGGAAAAGGCGCATACCGGCTTGAAAGGCTCGATGGCACTCCTATCCCAAGAACATGGAATGGAGCTCAATTACGCAAATGTTATATGTAGATCAATTCCAAACTTGTAAAGAAAAGGCCTAGAGCCACTTCTAATGGAAATGATTCTCCTTACACAATGTGTTGATAGCCTAACCTTTAACTTATGAACTTCCCATGTGCCGGTATTCACCGCACCAATGCGTGAAGAAGTAAGTAATTGCGTGTGGAAGGCGGCAAAACCCGCATAAACACAACGCTAAAAATGTTAAAAAGTTCTAAGGAAAACCTACACGCAGGTCAGATGTAAGTAAAGTTTAGCCATCCTTGTAAGTGCAAGTGACGGTCTTACCCGCACAATCACAAACAAGGAAGCAAAACTTCAACCTATCATCTACCACGTTCAAAGGTTAACTTATTCTGAACACTTAGAAAATTTCAAGGAAAAGATAAGGAAAACTTCCACGCAGGATAAATGTAAGTTTAGCCATCCTACTAAGTGCAAGTGACGGTCCCACCCGCACAATCATGAAAGAGGAAGCAAAAATAAACTTATAATTTACCATGTCAAAAAGTTAACTTATCTAAGTACTAAAGAAATTGCTAAGTGTAAACATGCGTAAAATAAACAAAGAAAATGACACATTCTTTATTTCATCAACTTGAATATTACAAACATTGCTGGGTATATACCCGCATACAAAAGAAGTACAAGAGCAAATATCTACGCTAGTGGCGGAAAGGGATCTTTTGGATCATGCTTCAGGACCACTCCCACTTGGACCCGCACCATCAGCAGAGGGTGACGGTTCAAGGAAAGCTCTAAGGACAGCAAGCCCATCATCAGCAGCAGCAATTTCATTTACCTTCTCCACCACCGGATGCGGGAAGGCAGCATACTGGTTCACTGCTTGGTCATAAATAGTTTCGGTATCCGCGTTATACAAAGGGAAGTTGGAAGGCGGGACGCCTTTCTCAGCAAACCCTAGACCAAGCAGGAAGCCGGTCCGTTCCCCATCCTCATGAGAAGCGTTGAGGGCTGCGCTCATAGCATCGTCGTAAGATGTCTCTGAAAAGACCCGATGCACAACCTACAAAAAATGTACAAGTAAAAGAACTATTCTACAAAGGAAAGCGTGACGACATAAAGCTAAAATACCTGAGGCAACGCTTCTCGAAGAAGCCATTCCTTGGCAGCCAGAGCTTGGGTGCAGGCGCGTTCAGCTTCGTTCTTTTTAAGATTGGCGAGAAGCACATCCTTTGCAGCGGCCTCTTCAACGCCCTTAAGCTTCCGTTCGGTATGCGCAAGCACACCCCTCTGGTCCAGGATCTCTTGAAGCTTCTTCGCATCCTCCATAGCCAAGGCATCATGAGCCTGTTGAAGAGCCTCTAACTTAGCTTTAAGTTCTTCATTCTCCAGGCGGAGAGGCTCAGCAACAGCTTCAGCCTTGGTGGCCCTCTCGGTCGCGTTCCTCGCAGTCTCCTTAGCTAGCCGAAGCTGTTCGTTAACAGCTTGGGCAGCCTTGGAGCGGGCCTCGAGTCGCGCTTGAACCTCAACCTCGAGGGCCTTGAAGGCCTTCTCCTTCTCCGCAGATACTGCGGTCAGTTTTTGGTTCTCCTCCCGGAGAGCACGCGCCTGAGATACTTCTTTAACGCGAGCTGCTTTCAACTTGTCGTTTTCAAGACAAAGCAGCTCGACGCGTGGCTGCATCCGGGCCAGGAGAACCCGAAGCTCGTTGGTTAGCCTACCCTCCTGGTAGCTAACCATGGCTTCCCCCAACGCACCATGGGGAGCAGCGTGGCGAGCCCAGTCCACGCACTCCACAGGTGTGCGAAGGGTTGTTCCTCGGCGTATGTTCCATCTTGGAACATACACTTCATTGGAATCCGACACTGCAAAAGAAACAAAGCAGTTAGGAAAAGATGATAAAAATTACATAAAGGACAAAAGAACCCTACGCACCTGTAGGGTCGATCACAGGCCGATAGCCACCGAACCCATCACCTGAACCTAAGGGAAATCCATCCAAAAGGTCAGGCAGATGGGAAGGTAACAAAGATCGGCGAGAAGCCCCGCGCGTACCTGAAGGTCCAGCCGTCGAGGCCGATGGCGGAGGCGGTATGGTTTCCGCCGCAGTCGATGGCGGAGGCGGCATGGTTTCCGCCGCAGTCGATGGCGGAGGCATGGTGTCCGCCGCGGACGCCGCCGAAGAGTCAGCAGCAACAGTAACCGCCGGCTCGGTGAACGATGCTGTAAAAATTGCACTCACCGCCGGCGGTGACGTCATCTCGGCTGGAACAGTTGGCTCAAAGGATTGAGCAACTGGACCAGCGGAAGCAGGCGAAGGTGCCTGGGTCGACGCCTCAGGTAGGCTGACCGAGCCTACCGTCATTGGCGGAGAGGTACTCCCCTGCGCTCCACCCTGGAATGCGTCAACATCCACGCCTGCAGAAAGAAGACAAGTGTTAATAAATTTATGAAGTATGATAAATCTACAAAAAGAATGTTTATACTTACGGGTTTTCTTGAGCCTGAACGTACGGACGGGCGGGGATGAACCCGATGGAGCCGGTCTCTTGATGTCGGTCACCGTCGTCGTCGGTTCTCCGGAGGTAACAGTCGTAGCCTCCGGAGCAGTGGTCTTCTCACCACCGGGGTTCCCCGCCACCTCTTCATTATCTGACTCGGTGTCAGATAGAAGCACCGGATCGGCTGTGGAGGCCACCTTCTCCTTCCCTTTCCCGCCGGCAGCCTTCCTCTTCCGCACTAGCGGAGGACCATCTGCGGATTCCTCAGAAGAAGACAGGATGTAAGGAATTCCAGCAGCGGGTACAGCATTGAGGGGTTGAGGATAGAATATCGCCTTACCTGGCCGCCGGTGGCTCAGGATCTCTTGGCCCGGCGGATAGACCTCCACAAACCGGTCCGCCATTTGTTCCAGGATGGGCAACTCGTTCTCGTCTAGAGCACGAGTACCCATCCGCGCGGTACCGTCAGCTTCCCGCGGGTACAGGAGCGACTCCAAGTTGTTCCCCTCTGAAAGAAAATAAACAGTTAGAAGATAAACTCGTATAAGCAAAGAGAAACGGAGCATACCGTAAGGGATAGAGTTCGAACCGTATTCGAGGACGATTGGAACCTTTTGCGCGTCAGCCTCTTTCCACACTCGGCTCATCCCCAACATCACCATCCCGGACTCCGGAAACCGGAAAACCGGAGATTGGACCAGGGATATCTTTGCAAACCATTCCGCCTCCTGGTAGTTTGTGGCGTGGTGGCTCGGAATGGCTTGGCCATTTTTAAACTTCATGGCAATGGGGACGGCGCGAGCAGAAATGTAGAAGAACTCCCGCTTCCACGATCGGAGACTGCGCTCTGTCGCGCAAATCTTCAAACCCTTGATTCGGGTTGTCAGGGTGTACCACCCCTGGATGCACCTCCAAGTATAGAAGGTCATCAGGCGGTCCACGTAGGGCTCAACACCCAATATCCGGCACACCCACTCGAAGTGGCGAATCTTCGCGATCGCCATTGGGTGCAGCTCGGTCAGATGAACACCGTGCCTTTCGAGGACACGGTAAACAAACTTTGTCAATGGGAACCTAAGGTTCCCATAAACAAAGAATGCAGCATATACCCCGATCTTGCCACTGGGGGCATCGTACACGGTCTGATGGGGTTCAGGAAACTCAGGCTCGAGAGGATCGAGCATGAACTTCCTAACAACATACCGGTACTGATCGCCGGGCAGAGCACACTGGCACTCACCAGCAGTACTCTTGTCATCGGCCGAAGACTCAAGATCACGAGAAGACATTGTGCAGAAAAAAGAAAGCGATTTCGGGAAAATGCTAGCCTGAAAAGGGGAGTATTTGCCGGAAATCGCTAAAGAATAAGAAGAGAAGGGTGAAAGTGTGGATTGCAAACAGCCCTCTCCCCCTTTATATACTAATCGCAATTAATGCGATGAATTTAATGCGGAGGAGAGAGAAATCGAAGGTGCAATGAAACTATGACACGTGGCATAAAGCAGGCTGGCAACAGCTGTTGACAGGACGTGTGCCAGCAATTTCGCGGCCACGCGCCCGAAAAATCGCGCCCACGCGCCTGAAAAAGAGACTGGAATGACCATATAATGTCACGTCACCATAACTTCCTGCACGTCCTGACACAGTCAGAAGAAACCGTCGCACGACGTTTCAGACGTTTGGACTGTTCCTATCTTTCTACCAACTCTTCGAATTTTGAAATTCAAAATTCAAAAAAGATTCAAAAGTAAGCGGGAAAACACCCCTTACCTTGGCAAACAAGTAACCATAAGCCGGGTGCGGGTACAGTGTTAAGGCAAAACCCTTCACATACCTAGCACCCGCAGGGAATTGAAGCCAAGAATACCTTGGCAACCAAGTAACTATAAGACAGGTGCGGGTACAGTGTTAAGGCAAAACCCTTCACATACCTAGCACCCGCAGGGAATTGAAGCCAAGAATACCTTGGCAACCAAGTAACTATAAGACAGGTGCGGGTACAGTGTTAAGGCAAAACCCTTCACATACCTAGCACCCGCAGAGAATTGAAACCAAGAAGGATCTTCTAGGCAATGCTTGCGGATAGAGGAATAACATCCCCGCATAACGGGAACGTCGAGAATTATATTGTTTGAAACTCCGTAATGGAATTGGTGGTCTTAGCATAATTGATCACTATGTTGAAAACCACCAGAACCTCATGGAGACTATATACAAGTGAGACTCAACGCTCCTGCCTTGCGAGAAGGTTACATACCTACCCGCATCATACCCAAAGATCAAGCAAAAAAATCGGGAATTTTTGCAAGTGACACTAGGAAACCCGCGGGAAGAATCCCCACGGAGAACCTTAAAACTAAAAAGCCTTTTCAAAACCCCTTGCTCAAAGTCCAAAAGTTCACCTCACTTTATTAAACATTCATGAGAAGAACATTGGACTGGGGGGACTTGAAGAGGTAGGTCCCAGCAGAGCCCAGTTGGTCCCGCAAGACTCACCTTGAACAGGGACGTCTGCGCAAAGGCCATCTGCTTCCGCAGGACCCACCATGCTCAGAGAACCTTACGCGCAGTACGCAAGCTGTACACGCAGGGAAAGCCTCCCAATGGTGAAGTACCCCGCCTGTTCCCGCAGTTGCGGATACAAGCCATCAGGGAAGGCTACCCGCAGACAGCAGGGCTACACGCACAAGACAATAGATACTTCAGTAGTCACATGAAGGAATGAGCAAGACGGGAACAATCCCGCCAAAATGAGCCAGTCCGTATGATTCTGAAAGATCTTCTGTACTATACCTACCAAGGTATGGATAGGACAGACAATCTGACCAGAACAGCCCATGAGCCAATCACAGGGTGACAGCTCACCGACAACAGTACGAGGAGGAGCACCCTCTAGTACTGTTTGTCACTATTAGCCGCTGCCTACTCACCAACCCTTACTGCAGGGCATGCGCAGCCTACAGTTGGTGAAATAGTGTTACTGTGGGCCGTAACCTATTCACCAACCAGCATGGCCTGCGTATAATCCACAGTAGGTTGGACGTGCATAATCTACAGTTGGAGGAATAGTGCAGCCGACATAGTTACTGTTGGCCGTAACCTATCCACCAACCAGTATGGCCTGTGCATAGTCCACTGTTGGTAGAACAGGAATACTATTCAGCCGGCTATACCTTCTAACCTACCTTCGGCTATAAATACTTCAACATCTTGGAATGGTAAGATCATCTGCTACCCAGTTATCTAGCAATCTCTTAATATACACTTATATTCAGAGCAATCTAGTCTGATTCTCACGCCGGAGGGTGGTCACAAGGAGGAACCCCCCCCCTTCTCAGTGACGAGCTTGCGGTGTTTGTTTTGCAGGTCTCCTGAAGAACAGCCTTCTCAGTTAGATCTTATCCGTGGGAAACATGACTTAACCCCCAGATTATCTATAATCTGTCCAGATTATCTATAATCTGTCCAGGGTTCACTTAGTGTTTCTTCAGTCATTCATGTAACACTCATGTTTTAAAATACTCGACATTAAATTTAAATACGGAAATTAGGTCCAAATTTTATTTTCAAAACAACCGTGCGTCAAACTTTCATATACCTTATGAATGTTACAATGTTCATCAAAGACATCAAAACATTCAACTTAAAACTATTGAGTTTAGTTAAAATAGAACATTTTTAAGTTGACACAATTACAAAAGATAACCATGTGTCAAAGTTTCATATACCTTATGAATGTTTGCATGTTTCAGAACCTTATTTCTTAACTTCAAACATGATAACAATAGTATTATATTGTAAAAAAACTAGCATATGCTCTGATTTTAATTCAGAAAATTCCCATAAACATTTTTTTTACATTAAAGTCCATATACATATTAAACTTGATCAAAATCGTGAAATTTTAAACAACTTGAAATCGATAAATTTACTTTTCCCACATACACTTATAAGTTTTCATTTATTTTCAACGCATGGGTAAAATTACCATTTTTTAGAAAGTGTTATGAATTATTGACGAAAAGGTGGATGACACAATTGTCAAACACCTTTATTCACACGTTTTATTCACAATTGTCAAACTATTGAAATGTTCATCAATAGTTTATATTGTCGGTAATTTACTTTTTGCACAGTAGTTTTTGCCTTATAAATAGAATGTATTTGTAACGAAGTTAATCATCCTGGTAGAACTAACAATTCACATATATCTCTTCACTCTCTTGTCTCTCAGATATAATAAAGTTCAATTATCATTTCAATAATCTTTTTATAATTAGAGCTAATATCATAACACGTTATCAGCACGAGCCGCTTATATCCTAACCAAGAAAGGTAATAGACACAAAGGTATCTACATAAGCATCATAAATACTTCTTTAATTATGTACATTAGATATATATCTATGCATATACATATACTAACTAATATACTGAGTAATAGCAATAATGTGTATAAACATTGTTATTAAAATTTGATAACTATTTTAGAAGTTAGATTTATTTACACTAACAATTCTATTCTTATTATTGTGCATACTAATTATATATATATTTTATAAAATAAACTGTATTTAATATCTTATTTATTATTTTACTTTAAAATAATTAATATTATATATTATATATATACACACACACACAAACGGTAATATTACCGTTATAAACGGTAATATAACCGTTATAAATGGGTTATAAACCTCCACTATAAATAACCAATCATTAACCCCATTTCATTTACAACAAACATTCTTCTTATTAAATTTATCCAAGATAAAATTCTCAAAATGATTCACCCGGTTTTGATGTTGGTCACTATAATGCTTATACTACTTCTCATTCTAATTTTTAATCTCCCATCTGAAGAGTTCGGCATGTTCTTTTTCTTTTATATGTTTATAGCTCTACCAATGTATTGTATCTCATTGTTGATTGATATATATGGATTCTAATATTTATCTTATTATTTGCTCTATTATGTTTAGCAACAAAATGTCAAATATAGCAAAACTCGAATTCCCAGCACTCAACATTTTTGGAGAAAATTATATGTCTTGGACAGCAAATGTCAAAAGACATTTAAAATCTATGGATGTGTTAGACGCAATCCAAGAATACAATGATTGCTCTGACCAGGATAAAGCAAGAGCTGATGTTTTCATCCATAAACATATTGATGAATTGCTACAGCAAGAGTATTTTAATTATGATAACCCATATATGATATGGGAAGATTTGAAAAGCAGATTCGGTCATCTAAAGGAAGTTTTACTTCCTACTTCTAGAGATGAATGGAACAGTCTTAGGTTCCAAGATTTTAAGAGGGTAAATGATTACACCTCTGCTTTATACCGAATTTGTTCAAAGCTAGAATTTTGTGGGTATCCCGTAACAGAGGAAGAAAAGTTAGAGAAAACTTTCTCCGCGTTTCATGCATCAAATATAAACTTGCAAACACATTATCGTTTGCAGAATTTTAAGAGATACTCTGATCTAAATGCATTACTCCTTGTAGCCGAGAAAAATAATGAATTATTGATGAAAAATCATCAATCTCGTCCCACGGGTTCATTAGCAATACCAGAAGCACATGTTGCTCACAAAAGTTCTCATAAAAATTCTGATCATAAATGGGAACAAAGTCGAGGACGAGGCCGTGGACGTGGACGTGGTCATTTTGACAAAAGGCATTTTAATGATCGTAAGCATCCATTCAAATGGAACAATAACTCTTACGGTCGTGGTCGTGGCCGTGGTCGTGGTCGTAACCAGAGAGCCAATAATTATCATGTCCCACACAATACTAATTCCAACCACCAAAATAAATGGAATGAAGCTGGTAGGTCCGAAAACAATGGCACTTCATGTTTTAGATGTGGAAGTACAAACCACTGGGCAAAGGCTTGTCGCACAGCTCCACATCTGTGTGAACTGTACCAAGCCTCTCTAAAAGGAAAAGAGAAAGAAGTGAACCATGTTGATAACTTTAATAATATCAATGCTGAGCTGAGCGTTGAAGACTTTGGGATGGAACTTTGAAACAAAGTTGCTTGACTACTATAATTAGATGCAATTATTAAGTGTGTTCTCATTATCTTTAATTATGTAGTTTCTCTTCCATGTACTACTTGTGTTTCAATTAAAGTTCTTATTAAAATATCATATGTCTTCGTTATACACTTATTTTTTTTCTCTTAATATTTTTCAAGATTTAAAATGAAAATCACCGGAGCACAAGATCAAACAAATGAAGAAGATATATGTATAGCGGATAGTGGAGCCACGCATACTATACTTAGATCTAAAAAAATATTTTTATGAACTGAAACCAACAAAAGGGATCATCAATACAATATCAGGTCCTACAAACTTGATAGAAGGAGTGGGAAAAGCTAATTTAGCATTACCAAATGGTACAAAGCTCAAAATAGAAAATGCTTTATTTTCCCCAAAATCAACAAGAAATTTGTTGAGTTTCAGAAACATATATCATAATGGATATGATACTCAGTCAAGGACTGTTAGTAATGAAAAATATTTGCATATCATAAGCAAAGATCAAATATTGGAAAAATTGCCAATGCTCCATTCTGGTTTGCATTATACATATATAAATGTGCCTCAAGCACATATGGCAGTCAAAGAAAATTGTTGCGATTCTGGTATCATAAACTTATGGCATGACAGATTAGGCCATCCAGGATCCACAATGATGAAAAGGATCATTGAAAATACACATGGGCATCCACTGAAAGGTCAAAAGATCCATAAAATAGATAAAATGCCTCAATGTACATCTTGTTCTCTTGGAAAATTAATTACAAGGCCTTCGCCATTAAAAGTCGATAAAGAAACACCAATGTTTCTTGAAAGAATTCAAGGTGACATATGTGGACCAATTCATCCACCATGTGGACCATTTAGATACTTCATGGTCTTAATAGACGCATCCAGCAGATGGTCTAATATCTCTTTATTATCGACTCGTAATGTTGCTTTTGCAAAATTTCTTGCTCAAATTATCAAATTACGTGCACATTTTCCGGATTATACCATTAAAAGAGTAAGGCTTGATAATGCGGGAGAATTTACATCACATGCTTTTGATGATTATTGCATGTCTGTGGGAATTGTTGTAGAACACCCTGTTGCTCATGTACACACACAAAATGGCTTAGCCGAGTCGTTGATCAAACGCCTTCAGCTAATAGCTAGACCATTAATAATGAGGACAAAACTCCCTGTTTCTATTTGGGGTCATGCAATTATGCATGCTGGATCATTAATCCGCATGAGACCAAGTGCAAATCATAAATACTCTCCCACACAACTTGTTTCTGGAAATGAGCCAAATATCTCTCATCTTAGAATTTTTGGTTGTGCTGTGTATGTTCCTATTGCACCACCACAACGCACAAAAATGGGTCCCCAAAGAAGATTGGGAATATATGTTGGATATGAAACATCTTCCATCATAAGATACCTTGAACCTTTAACAGGTGATGTATTTACAGCACGTTTTGCTGATTGTCATTTTAACGAGACAATGTTCCCAGCATTAGGGGGAGAAATGAAAAAGCAAGAAAGAGATATATCATGGTGTGTGCCATCATTGTTACACCTAGACCCAAGATCAAAACAAAGTGAGACAGAGGTTCAAAAAATAATACATCTACAAGAAATTGCAAATCAGTTACCTGATGCATTTACTGATATAAACAGGGTCACTAAATCTCATATACCAGCTGCTAATGCTCCAGCTCGAGTTGAGATTCCAAGCAAGCAAAACCATAATAATGCGCCTCATGAATCTCAAAAACGTTTAAAACGTGGAAGGCCAATTGGTTCAAAGGATAAAAATCCTCGAAAAAGAAAGGGTTCTGAGAAGGATACTGACCCTAAGGAAGGAATGATTGACAAAACCTTCCCTCAGGAAAGAATAAATGATATAACATTTCCTCAGGAAGAAATAAATGATTCCAATAAAGAATTGTCAATAAACTATGGTAAATCACATATAATGTGGGATCGAGATGAAATGGAAAATATTGATGATATATTTTCTTATTCTGTGGCAAGCGATATCATGGAAGAAAATGATGACCCTGAACCAAAATCTGTAGATGATTGTAAAAATCGACAAGATTGGAACAAATGGAAAGATGCTATGCAAGCTGAATTAAACTCACTAAACAATCGAAAGGTTTTTGGACCTATTGTCATTACACCAAAGTCAATGAAACCTGTAGGATATAAATGGGTTTTTGTGAGAAAACGAAATGAGAAAAATGAAGTTACAAGATATAAAACAAGACTTGTAGCTCAAGGTTTTTCTCAGAGGCAAGGAATTGACTATGAAGAAACGTATTCTCCTGTCATGGATGCTATTACGTTTAGATATTTGATCAGCTTAGCAGTCTCTAAAAATTTAGAGATGCGCCTTATGGATGTTGTCACAGCTTACTTGTATGGATCACTAGATAGTGACATCTATATGAAAATTCCCGAAGGATTTAAACCCCCCGATGCAATAAGCTCAAAGCCTAAGGAAATGTATTCCATCAAATTACAAAGATCCTTGTATGGACTGAAACAATCTGGAAAGATGTGGTACAATCGTTTGAGTGATTATTTGATAAGCAAAGGATACACAAATAATCTTATTTGTCCATGTGTCTTCATCAAGAAGACAACATCAGGATATGTGATCATAGCTGTGTATGTTGACGATCTAAATTTAATTGGGACACAAAAGGAAATTAATGAAGCAATTGCTCTTTTAAAGAAAGAATTCGAAATGAAAGATCTTGGAAAAACCAAATATTGTCTTGGTTTACAAATTGAGCATATACATAATGGGATACTTGTGCATCAGTCAACTTATACTGAGAAACTCTTAAAACGTTTCAATATGGACAAAGCAAATCCTTTAAGCACACCGATGGTTGTTAGATCACTCAATGTTGACAATGATCCATTTCGTCCTTGCGAAGATAATGAAGAGATTCTTGGTCCCGAAGTACCATACCTCAGTGCAATTGGAGCACTTATGTATCTTACTAACTGTACAAGACCTGACATTTCTTTTGCAGTTAACTTATTGGCAAGATTCAGTTCATCCCCTACTAAAAGACATTGGAATGGCATTAAACATATTTTTCAGTATCTAAAAGGAACTGCTGATTTAGGTTTATTTTATCCTAACGATTCAAAAGAAGGGTTAGTTGGTTATGCAGATGCAGGTTATTTATCTGATCCCCATAAAGCAAAATCTCAAACTGGATACATATTTAAGAATGGAGGAACTGCGATTTCATGGCGTTCTCAGAAACAAACACTCATTGCAACATCTTCAAATCATGCTGAAGTCATTGCATTGCATGAAGCTTCAAGAGAATGTGTATGGTTAAGATCTATGTCACGACACATATTGATTTCTTGTGGACTAGAGAAAGATCGAATTCCAACTCCTATCTATGAAGATAATGCAGCTTGTGTCTCGCAAATGAAGGAAGGGTATATCAAAAGTGACAGAACAAAGCATATACCACCAAGATACTTTGAGTATACTCGAGACTTTATTAAAGACAATCAGGTTGAAATGAGATATGTCCAGTCCAGCAACAACTCAGCTGATCTTTTCACAAAAGCACTTCCCACAGCAACATTCAGGAAACATGTTCATGATATTGGCATGCGCCATGTACGAACAATGTAACGACCTGCAATTTGAGGGGGAGCTATATACTGCACTCTTTTTCCCTTAGCTAAAGTTTTTTCCCCATTGGGTTTTTTCTTTAGCAAGGTTTTTAATGAGGCAGTACTTCAAGACCCCGACGTTTTGAAATGGTGTCATCCAAGGGGGAGTGTTATGAATTATTGACGAAAAGGTGGATGACACAATTGTCAAACACCTTTATTCACACGTTTTATTCACAATTGTCAAACTATTGAAATGTTCATCAATAGTTTATATTGTCGGTAATTTACTTTTTGCACAGTAGTTTTTGCCTTATAAATAGAATGTATTTGTAACGAAGTTAATCATCCTGGTAGAACTAACAATTCACATATATCTCTTCACTCTCTTGTCTCTCAGATATAATAAAGTTCAATTATCATTTCAATAATCTTGTTATAATTAGAGCTAATATCATAACAGAAAGTATATATTTGTAGATATAGTATTTTTAAAATGCTAATTTAGACATGCTACACACATAGTCATAACAAATGATTGTACCGTATCAAATCGAACTGATACCGATCGACTTCTCGTTACTACGTCTGACAGTTCGTGTCCTATTGTGTTAACAAGTTATGAACGACGTGATTAACACAATTATCAAACATGAAACGACTTTTTAACATTTGGCTATAATGCTTTAACGTGACAGTTATATGTTTTATGTATCAAGAAAAAAAATGATGAGTAAACTGTGGTTTTCGTCCATGTGGTTGGTCAAATATATGGTTTAGTTGAATAGTTTCAAATTTGAGGTTTTCGTCATTGTGGTTTCATTTCACTTGCAATTAAACCCGAATTCATTAACCTCGTTAAGTTTGATTGTTTACCCGTCAATGTGTCCCCTCACGTGAGGGGCATTTTTGTCCCTTTTCTCCCCAAATAAACCTTATTTGTAATTCGCAAGCCCTCCTCATGTGAGGGGCTATGGTGTATTTGGAAAAAAAGGACAAAATTGCCCCTCACGTGAGGGGCACGTTGACGGTTTTAATGACCAGACTTAACAGGGTTAATGAAGTGAGTTTAATTGCAAGTGAAATGAAACTACATGGACGAAAACCGCAAATTTGAAACCGTTGGACTAAATATGTATATTTGGACGAGCCACAGGGACGAAACCACAGTTACTAAAAAATGATTAAACATAGTCTCTTATTAACAGGTTTTATCATGTGTAAACATGTACGCAGCGCGTATCGAAATGATCAAATACTTGTTTACTTTTACCCATTTCAAATTTGAAAATTTTCAACCAGCCCTTTGAGGTTTGAACCATATACCCGACCCGTTTCAAGTGTCGGGTCACGATTTACCATTTACAATTTACACACTCAAATCACAAATCAAACAGTCAGAAATTTGTTCATCATCAGAACCCTAAAAATCAATTTTCTTTGAGGACACAACAACAACAACAAGATGGACGATTACACCAGAGAAATGATGGACCTGAAGACCCTTGTCACTCGAACCCTAGAAAAGAAAGGCGTTCTCGCTAAGATCCGGGTAAAACCCATATCCATATTATATTCGATTTCATCCTTCAATTCATTAGATTTCAGTTATATACGTTTTCTATATATATAATTTGTTAATTCGTGTGGAGATCGATGGTAATGTTGATGTGTTGTTGTGGGTATGAGTTTAATTTAGGTTACAATCACACATTTATGGCTTAATTTGGTTTTTAGAGTGTTGAGTTTGCTAGGGTTAAATTAAAGTTTTTTAAGCAATTAAAGCCTCTGATTTGGGGCTTCATTACCATTAGGATTTGAATCTCAGTGAATTACAATATTATACATAATTTGTTACATTTATCTTATACATTATTTGTTGAATCATGTAGCAATCAATGATAATGTTGACGGTTTATTGTGCGGATGAGTGTATCTAGGTTAGAAACTTATAATCAAACATGTATGACCTAAGTTGGTTTTCTAGGGTTTTGAGTTTGCTAGTAATGATATGTTTTTGTTGTTAAATTCAAGTTTTCTCACTATTATTAACATTGGGATTTGAATCCTAGTTTTCAGCTTCATTTGGAAGATTTTTATTTTTTATTTTTTTAGTTTTATTTTTGAATGGCTCAATTGGATATTTGGAGGATTTTGTTTAGAGGAAAGGTTATATGTTTGTTGTTTGTTCTTATAAGTTGAGTGAAATTGTTAACACATGAGAGGTTTTTGTTAATGTTACAATAAGAGGTTTCATAATGTCTATGAGGTGTAGTTTTTTATGCTTATGGACCATGTGAATGTTCTTTGTTTGTATTTAAGGGCATAATCTATGTTTGAATACTGTTTCTTTGAAGAAAAAGGAAAATAAGAGAACATATCTTTCACGTATATATACTCTTTCGTAATCAACTTGATCATTTATTACTGATCCGTTTGGTTTTTTCTTGCGTGTTTGCGTGTATTTAGGTTAGAATTAAACATATGACCTATTTTGCTTTTAGGTTTTGAGTTTGCTAGTGATGATATCTTCTTGACGTTAAGATAATATAAGTTTTCAAGCTATTCGAACTTCTGATGCGGGGCTTCTTTTGCCATTGGGATTTGAATCTTAGTTTTCAGCTTCAATGGACGGTTTTGTTTAGAGGAAATATTATATATGTTGAGTGAAGGTGCTAACATATGAGAGGTTTTTATAAATGTTAAGATCATGGACCGCGTGAATGTTTGTTATTCGTATTAAAGGGCATAATCTATGTTTGAATATTGTTTATTTGATGAAAAAGGAAAAAAGAATAGAATCTTTCACAGTTTCACGTATATATTATCTTTATTACCGATAAACTTGCTATTGGTGAAAGGCTGAACTCAGAGCGAGTGTATTTGAGGCAATCGAGGAAGAAGATAAAGCAATTGAAAAGGACGAAGGTCTACCTCCTGCACTGTTGGGTAGCTGCAATGATCGCGCAAAGAAACTTCACGCATCCCCTTCAGGTATCTTCAACCAAATTTCAAATCGTTTGGTTCATATTTTATCAATCACATTCCTAAGCACAAGTATATGTTTATTTGCATGGAGGATGACATTTAATTTAAATCACCAGGCTGATGTATTTTTTCGGTTTTATTCTGATATGATTTCAGGTCGCCTTCTAACCGCGCTAATATGTGAATACTTGGATTGGGCGCAGCTGGGCCACACACTGAAAGTTTATTTGCCCGAGTGTAATCTGGTAACAAGTTTATTTTTTATTATATGCTTGTGATATATTCATAATTCTTTCAAGTTAACAGTTGTTTTTAAACGGACCATTGCAGCAAAAGGATGCATGGAAAGCAGAGTTAAGGGACTTCAGTAACAAGAATGGTTATGATATAAACAGGAATGGAGATAGCGGCCCATTGCTGTTAGATGTGCTTGAAGGCTTCTTGAAGTTTGAGGTTTGATCTTTATTTTTGAACGTGATGATTAGGTTTTACCATCATACTAGTTTGCAGTTAATGCACCTCGTAAATCGTAATTATAAGTCCAGTTACCTTTTTTGCTCGATTTCGGCTGAAATTGTGAGTTGAACCCTTTTACTTGCTTCCAAGTTTGCTGAACTGAGTTGTATCTATAAAGCAAAACAATTTTAAAACCAAACGGATCCATTCTGATTCAATTCCATGTTATAATTTCATGCTTTTGTTGGAATTGTTAGTGTAATTGTAATGATTTAATATCTAATGAATCTAAGACGGGAATCTATCACCACTCAACCCTTAAATTAGCATGACAGTTGAATTTTGTTACATTTGTATTTTTGTATGGATTAAATAAGACTTGATTTTTAATATATGTGAAGTTGCACTAAATAAAAGTATGACCTCAATTAAATATGGATAATTCATTAATTCGGTTTAATATACTAACTTGCTTGATTCTTGCAGAATCAATCTCAAGGAAGAGGCAATGCAGATTCCCGAAACCGAAGGCCGTCTTCGTCATCTGTTGTCGGTGGATTAGCTCCTTTAGGGAGGTAATTAACTAATTATCAACATTTCACTTTTAGGTATCATCTTATTACATTTCTTTATTAATAATAGTTATATGTTTTCTTTATGCCAGACAAGGTCCCGGTTCCCAAACATCTGGTAAGTATTAATATTATTATTCTTCCTTATACATTATTATTAACCATATATTCATATATCTTTTTGTTAATTATCTAGACCGAAGAGGAGGTTCTTCAACCTCTAGCTACAGGAATGAGGATATTAACCGCGCCTCAATTGCCTTGGAGAATCTTCAGTTGGACAGAAAGGCCCGAAATTTCACTCCCTCTTGGAGGTTTGTATTCTTAACCGCTTTAATTCATAAGTTTTACATTTTTGGATTTGTGTTACCATCTGTAGCAGTTGTGGCAATGTACAAGTGCTTAATGCTTGATACGCATGGTGAGTTGTACTTTGTAAGAATTGTGATCTAAACCTTAACTGCTGCTAAATTTTGTTTTGCAGGCATGGTGGGGATGACAGCAACTAAGACAATATGTAACAGACTACAATGTCTTTCTTAATATATAAGAAAGTTGCTGTTTCATAAAGAACAAACATTCATGTTCTTTGTTTAATGAGTTAATGTGTTCTCAACTTCAGTCGATATCTTCTTTTCTGTTTGTTTCGATTCTGGATATGATTTAGCATGAAACAATTGTTTTGCATTGTTTTATATTATGAGTGTAAAGTTAGCATCAATATTTTCATTGTTTGTGTTAGCTGTTAAGTCTGCTATTTTGAAGCATAACAGGCGAAAAGTACATGTTTATTTTGTAAAACAAAAAGGTCAACGTTTATTTGTCAACTTTGATTGACAAATATTCATTTTGGCGTTTTTCCAATAGATGGCCTCCTAAAAATGTTGCTACTCCCTATTCTTGACATACTCCGGACACTCTAAACGGCGCGTTACACTCTTACGCGTGTGTATTTGCAGTGGCCAATTATTATAATGTCGTTACACTCTTACGCGTGTGTATTTGCAGTGGCCAATTATTATAATGTGACATTTTAATGTCATGAACTGTAGTGTTGATAATAGCACCTATAAACGTTGTTTAATTGTTTCTTGAGAAGTAAATAGTCACAAAACTCGGGACAATGTTTGATTAAACGGTGGGACGAGGCTGGTTTAACCGTTTAAGAATACAAATATCTACGACTGTTGTCCTATTTATTCCTTAACCATCAAAATAGAACCCAAGAAAACAGTGATCTTTTATGAATTGAGTGGGAATGGACTTTGTATCGATCATTAACTTCCATTATTTATCAATACAAAAACCCATCTGAGAAAAGATTAAAAGGAAAAGAAAAAACAAAGCATAATCATTATACCGGATGATTTTTTACGATACATAAACACATGTCGTCCATCATTGTTGTTAAAAGGTTTTTTCCTAGGAAACAATTGACATATAGTTGATAGCTAGAAAATACGTTGTAACGATGCTTGTATTAAATAATTTCAACGGCTAAGCATTTTGGTTTGATTAGTTGTACCGGTTCTGATAATGCCAATATTGTTCGGTCAGAATTGGTTCGGTTCGTTATGACACCAGTGAGTATTAGCATTCTATACCTTGCAATATAAAAAAAATACTCAATTTATAATACAACCCGGTTTCAACAAAATTTATGTCAAAATGTCAAGAAAAAAATTAAACACTACCGCGAAAACACAAAAAAGAATAGCGGTAGCGCTTTCGATACCGACACAAGGTACCAATGTTGTTCGGTTCATCACATACCCATATGGTTCCGATATTCGTATAGCTTACAATTTCAAAAAAATACTATGTTTCGAATACAACTTCGTTTTCAACAAAATTCATGGCAAAATGTCTGGGGAAAAAAACTAACACAATCGTGAAAACCGTAAAATTAATACCAATATCTGTTCCGATAATACTGAAACAAAGTATCGATGTCGTTCGGTCGGAAACAGTTCTGTTCGTCATGATTCCAGCATCGCATAACTTATGATACAAATTTTTTTTTCAGTTTTGAATACACCTCCGTTTTAATAACGTATATCGGAACATCAAGGAAAAAAATCAAATACAACTTCGTATTCAAATTCTTAAAAATTTAATAAACACAAGTTATTAGAAAACTATCAAATTAAATAGTAAATAAATAGGTTAAAAACGTATATAAGGCCGAGGGTAGTGGGGCGCCTAAGTGGCTCGCGAACACCGCTACACCCCTCATGTGGTTGGGGGCGCGGTGGTCCGGCGTGGCTGTGACCGCGGGGCGCAAAAGAGAGAGAGAGGGTTTTTTATTCAAACTTGAGAGAGAGAGAGAGAGAGAGAGAGAGGAGTGTGTGTATGTTGGGTTTTTGAGAGAGAGAGAGAGGAGTCGGTGGTGGTGTGATCTGTGGTGGTGGTGGTGGTCCGGTGATCGGTGGTGGCGTGATATGTGGTGGTGGTCCGGTGGTCGGTGGTGGTGGTGTGATCTGTGTGTATGTTTCATCGCATACGTGTCGGGTTTTGATTGGATCACTTGGGGCTCAATCAAGCCCCATTACCCTTAGCATAAGGTATATTAGGGGTTAGAAATGATAGTTGAAAGCAAATCAGTATAAAAAAAAAAATCTTAAGTTCGTAACTGTGGTTTCCGACCAATATTTTTGAAACATATCTATACCCATGGTTGTAAAAATCGCGTCTAGGCGCCGAGTACTCAACGAGTAATCCCCGAGTAAGCCCCGCCTAGGCCGAGTTCTCGGTGAGCCATCCCCGAGTACTCTCCGACTAAGGCCGAGTACTCACTGACTAAGACCTAGTACTCCCAACTCCCTAATCGACCGCCTAAGGTTCGCCTAGCGACTTTTGCAACCTTGTCTATACCTTAAAAAATAAAAACCAACTTATAATAATATTTTCAAAAAGTAGAAATGTTAGACAAAACAAACAAGAAGTAAACTGATGAACTGATCCATAAACTGCAACTTGCTTACACGTGCCAGCTTCTTAATGGTCGGCTGCATCATACTTCCCATACACCGGCCACACCGTAGCCAAGTTGCTCCAGATATTTTCTTGCTGACATGTCAAGGGCAGTCTCGTCATTCCAATTTCACTTAGGGCCACTTCCGTCATTTCAGCTCAACAAATACCTTTTAACTCATCTCACATCGCACCACGTGTCCTCTAAAACCGGATCTTTAAAGATCCGCGATCCGCCTCAGCCCGTATATTGATCTTGTTACCACGTCATCACATTCCGTTCTGACATGTAGGCTGACGTGGCTGATGACATGGCACATTTTAGGCCCTCATTACCTCCATGTCATCACAAGGAATATAATATCCGCGTCTCGTTGTTTATCAACCAGTAGATCGTTAACGTCTTTTACGAACCCTAGATTTACGCTTTAGATACGATTTCG
>NW_027504407.1:0-20445 GCF_021521415.1 Bidens hawaiensis
TATTTTAAGTGATAGTGACGTTTTTTTTTTTTTTAATATGAAAAGCATGGTTACTCGGGATTGATCATCCCATTCAGCTCGATAAGGTTTTGAAATCTTGTTTTGTCAAACGCTTTAGTATAAAGATCAGCGAAATTATCAAGCGTATCCACCTTTTCAAGCACAATCAGTTTCTTCTCAGCACAATCCCGTATAAAATGATGACGTATGTCAATATGTTTTGTTTTACTGTGCTTCACGGGATTGTTAGTTACTGAGATAGCAGCTGTGTTATCAATGCAAATAGGTGTAAGTAAGAAATTCAGACCATAGTCGCGCAACTGTTGTTGAATCCAAAGAACCTGGGAGCAGCAGTTGGATGCTGCCATGTATTCTGCTTCACAGGTTGAAATTGCGACCGAAGTCTGCTTCTTGCATTGCCACGACACCAATCTGCCACCAAGAAACTGACATCCTCCAGTTGTTGACTTCCGACTCTGATTGCACCCTCCATAATCAGATCTGTGTTAAGCGACTAGCTCCAAGTCTCCTCCTCTCGGGGTACCACAACCCCAGCTTCGGTTTGCCCTGAGATACCGCAAGATCCTCTTCACACCCTTCATGTGAGATTCCTTTGGGTTTGCCTGAAAACGAGCACAAAGACAAACAGCAAACATTATATCAGGCCTAGAAGCAGTTAAGTACATTAAAGAACCTATAATAGCCCGATACTGAGTTGGGTCCACATCTGCATCACCGTCTGACTCAGCACCCAATTTGTGATTGACGCAGATTGGAGTGTCGAATGGAGTGCTGTCCTCCATCTTGAAGCATTTGAGCACATCATGGACATACTTGGCCTGATGAATGAACATCCCATCCTTCTTCTGATCAACCTGCAATCCTAAAAAGAAGTTAGTTCACCCATAGCACTCATTTCAAACCTCTTTTTTCATGACGGCCTCAAAATCTTGACACATTGGAGACTCTTGATGCAGCCAAGATGATGTCATCCACGTAGACTTGCACTAACAGGAAGTCGCTTCCATCTCTCTTGTAGAACAACGTGCTATCTATCTTCCCTCTTTCAAACCCATTTTCAAGCAAGAATCTGATAAAGTTGAATACCAGGCACGAGGTGCCTGATGTAGTCCATACAATGCCTTGCTTAACTTGTACACGTGATCAGGAAAGTCTGGGTCAGGGAAAACCCGGAGGTTGCTCAACATACACTACCTCATCAACTTTCCCATTCAGAAACGCACTCTTCACATCCAACTGAAATACCTTCATCTTCTTATAAGCAGCGAATGCCAAAAACAATCTAATGGCTTCCAACCTTGCGACAGGAGCGAACACTTCATTATAATCAATCCCCTCTTGTTGATTAAAACCTTTAACGACTAGCATCGCCTTGTTTCTTATGATAATCCCTTTCTCATCTCTCTTGCACTTAAACACCCATTTTGTGCCTATCGCATGCACATGCTTCGGTTTTTCAACCAAAGTCCAAACTTCCATTTTCTTGAATTGAGCCAACTCTTCTTGCATAGCTTCGACCCACGAGCTGTCCTTGAGAGCCATTTGATAATTCTTCGGTTCAATCTGGCTGATAAAGCAGGTGTACAAGCATTCGTTGATTATCCCTGTCTCCTTGATGCTTGTGTAAACACAGGTGTGCTCATTCAAGCTACGTCTTGTTTGTACACCGGAGGACACATCACCAATCACATTCTCCAAAGGGTGATCTTTATGAATTCTCGTGGTCGGAACAAAACCGACATGCAAATTGTCTTCCAAGTTAGAAGAGAGCTCGTCAATGGTTGTTTCATGCTGAGAGTGAAATGGATTGAAAAATTCTTCTTCAGTTGAGGCAGCAGGGGTATCGATAGCATTTGATGAGGAAGGTTGACATTTATCGATCAGCTGTCTTTGCAATAGGTTTTCTTCCTCATCAAGGATCATCTTCGTAGCAACTCTCTCTTCTTCTTCAGCAATATCCAAATACGGTATGTTAAAAGACTTAAAAAGTTTAACATAGTCGAAAAACTCCACAGGTCCGTTGCTTGGTTTTGGCGGTTGGTAACTTGTGATATCGGTGTTACACACCACCTCAACCTTGCTGGTCGATGTATTGAAGACACGTCTGTTGGGAGTCCCAACAACATAACCGACTAAGATTCCTTCATCGGCTACTTCACCAAATTTAGAATTTGTCTTCAAAATCGAACAAGGAGACCCGAATGGTTCAAGACCACTCAAGTTGGGCTTTCTCCCATGCATAAGCTCATAACACGTTTTACCAAGTCTTTTAACAGTTAAGACTCTATTCAAAACATAACAGGCTGTAGCAACAGTTTCAGCCCAAAACACCACAGGAAGCTTTGAATCAGCCAGCATTGTTCTGGCTCCTTCAATTAATGTTATGTTCTTCCTTTCAGCCACTCCATTCTGTTGCGGTGTATACGGAGCGCTGTATTGGTGTTCAATCCCTCTCTGAAGGCAGAAGATCTCCATCTCAAAATTCTTGAACTCCGTTCCATTGTCACTCCTGATGAACTTAACCCTTTTATCCATAACGTTCTCAACTTTGGTAATCAAATTTTTCACCATCTGAGCCGTTTCGTCTTTTGATTTCAGAAAATACACCCACGAATATCGTGAGTAGTCATTAGTGATCACCAAGCAATAAGAAGTTCCTCCTAGACTTTTTGCATTCATGGGACCGAAGAGATCCATGTGAAGCAACTCCAGAGTACTGGTAATTGAATTGACTTTCTTGGTGAGATGGGATTTCTTGTGCTGCTTTCCCTTCTTGCACGCTATACATTTATCTTCAAAATTGAAATTCTTCAAGGGAACGCCCAGCACAAGTCCATTCCTGACAATGTGGTTCATCTTCCGAAGATGAATGTGCCCCATTCTCCTATGCCACAATTCGGACTCTGATTCACTCGCTTTTGTCATAAGGCATGATTCTGCCATGGCCATTTCAGTTGATCTCATATCCATAATATATGTATTTCTTTCACGTGGAGCCTTCATCACAATCCACTCCTCTGGTATCTGAAAACCAGGTTTCAACACAATCGCCTCATTCTTTGTAAAATGAACGGTGTACTCCTTATCACAGATCTGCGACACACTCAGCAGATTGTGCTTCAATTCTTCTACAAAGTTAACCTTCTCCAAAGTCATCTTTCCATTTGACACCGTTCCCATTCCAGTAATCTTGCCACCACTTTCACCGGCAAAGCTCACTCTCCCTCCTTGAACAGGTTTTAAATCGTGTAACAAGTATTTGTTACCCGTCATGTGCCGGGAACGGCCGCTATCTACAACCCAAAGATTGTTGGCAGCCCTGTTCAACTGTTCCTGCACAATAAAGCAAAAGATTAGAATTTAGGGACCCAAGACCAATTGGTCTTGGATCTATACATCCCAAACTTTGGCTTTCCAAAGTTAGTATCTCGAAAATTCCTGTAAGTCCTATTAGGAAACCTCCTTGAAGATTGATTGTGAGGCCTACCAAACCTTTGTGAATTGAAAGAATTATAACTTGTGGTTTGGTTATTAGTAGTGTAAAACTGAGATTTTGTTTCTATGAAAACCTGAATTAGTCACATTTTTGAATTTTAAGTGGTTTTCATTTTTAGCAGCATGATAATTACTATTAGGTTTATTCTCAGCTTTAGTAGGCCTTACACCTCTGAATCGCTGTTTCAGAGGGCAATCAGCAACTAGGTGCCCCATTTGATTACACCTAAAACAACACCTATGTTCAACCTTTTTATCAACAGGTGTTTTAGATGTCGAGGCTATATTACCGCCCGTTCGTCTCACATATGGTGGGACGTACGGGTTTAGTGGAGTACTCCTTTTATTTGTTTTACTTTTTTCTCCACTCTTGGGTAACACAACCTCCTCTTTTGCCTTACCAGACTCGGATGACTTATCCGAATCTGATGAGACTGGACTTTGATCAGAAATTTCAACACTTGAAACAGGCGAACTTGTTTCGCCTCTACTAACATTTGGTTCTTTAACAGTTACTTTAATTGGCACTGTCTGAGCAACCTCAAAGTCAACAGATTTCTGAACACTAGGGTTAAAAGTGTAATTGTGATTGTATGGTGGTGGAACCTCATGATAACCGATTCCTCCCCTCTTGACAGAGGAACCTTGATCACTAACAAGGTGATCAAGAATAGCAGAGGAATTTCTGAACTGCTCCAGTTTACGATTCAGTTCCACCACTTTCACTTGGTGGTCAGCAATCTGTTTTTCTCTCTCAGCAATTAGTTTGGTCTTTTCTTCCAAAACTTCATAGCTTAAATCAATCACTTCAATTTTTTCAGCAAGTTTTGTTTTTTAGACTTTTAACATCTTTTTCACAAGCTTTTATTTTAATTTTATAATTATTTTCTCTTGATTTAATAAAGTGATGATCTTCTTTTAAAGTTTTAAACTCAGCATCCAAACTAACATACTGATCAGTTATGGTTGCTAGTTGCTCAGACAAGTTCTCACATTTTGAACAAGTTGGTTTAGGACATACCTCGGAGAGCTGATCTTTAACATCTGCCATGAAAGCTTTTTCTTCTCCGGTAACCTTCTCACTTTCTTCAGTTTCAACCTTCGCCAAATTTGCCTGCTCAAAAGTTTCTTTAGACAGCAGGTTCCAGTTGTATTCACCATCTTCTCTAGACATCATCGCACTATAATCTTTAGAACCTCCACTTTGCTGTGTAGACCTGCCCTGACTTCGTTCTACACGCTCATTCCTGCATTCCTTTGCAAAGTGACCGTTTTGTTGACAATTGTAGCATCTCACCTTTGCCTTGTCAAACCCCGGCTTTCCACCGACAAACTTCCTTCCCATCTTTCTCATAAACCTTTTTACTCTTCTCACGATCATGGCCATTTGCCATTGTAAATCCATTTCTTCCATATCGTCAGCATCAATCTGATCGTAATCTTCATCCAACATAGCTGGATCAACAATCTTCCCTTGAATGTAGTTCTCATAGGAAGCAATGAAAGAAGCATAGAGACCAAACTGCTCTTCAGCAGACTTGACACTCATAGGCATCTTGGAGTAGTTGTTGCTGGGAGAACTTGGAGAGCAGCTACTCTTGCTTACCTGGGATTGAGAACCACTCGATCCAGCTGCTACATAGCAAACATCCCCATTTGTGTTAACTGACACATGCCCCTCATGTGATGAGTTGGGGCCCGACTCTCCCTTTGTGTAGTAGGCAGCAGATTCAGTCTTCGATCCTGAGCTAGTGTTGACTTTAGCTCCATACATACCTGGATCTTGAACCTGATCCATAGGTGTCTCTTTTCTGATCATGTTAAGCTCAAAGGTTCTGAGCTTGTTGACTGCCGTTTCAAGATCATATGTGGGAAAGTCCTTGTCTTCCCTCATCAGCACAGTGTACATCTCCCATTTTGGTGGGAGAGCATCTAGAAGCTTCTCAACTATTTCTTCTTCTCGGTAGGAAATTGAATAGTTGCTCAATTCAGTCATCAGATGGTAATATCGAGTGATAATATCATCTAAGGATTCATTCTTCAAATACTTGAAGACTGAGAACTGGGTTTTGAGCAATTTTATCTTTGAAGCACGGATTCCTACATTCCCTTCAAATCTGTTCTCAAGAGCTTCCCAAAGCTCTCTTGCTGACGTATACTTTCTGAACGTATGAAGGATCTCTTGAGGAAGAGCCATAGTAATAGCAGCATGAGCCTTGCTCTCGGCCTCATACATCTTTTTCTCTTCTTCTTCCATTTTACTATACTTTTTAATTTGATCACGACCTTCATACTCCATAACTGGTGGAATATAACCATCCTGGATGCATACCCACATCTTCGCATCCTGGTACTTGACATATTGTACGAACCGATCCTTCCATGCAACGAAATCGGTTCCCTTCAGCAATCTTGGGGCCTTGGTAGCTGACCCTGCTTCAACTTCCATCTTCACTAACTCAGAGATGTTGATCGACGACATCTTTCCCGAAAAGTAAGAAACGTGAAAAATTAAGAAATTTTTTTTTTATATTAAAGTACTGTAGGCGAAGTTACGGATAACTTCGCTTGAAGTAGGCGAAGTTGTAGAGAACTTCGCTGATAACACTGCTGATTAACTTCGCTGATTCTTAACTTCGCTTGAGGTAAGCGAACTTAAGAGGTAGGCGAAGTTGTAGAGAACTTCGCTTGAGTTAGGCGAACTTGAGAAGGTAGGCGAAGTTGTGGATAACTTCTCTTAACCTTATATCTTCGCCGAAACCCTACGCACAGTGACGGCAACTTCACCTGATGAACACGGAAGATTTGCAGATCTGTAAATCGGATTTTAACAAGGTTTTTGACGGTGTAAAGGCTTGAACACGATGGTAGGAGGTAAGAATGATCAAAAACACAGAAAACACGTCCCGCGAATAGTCGAAACGGGACGATTTCTACACCCGCGTGAATATCCCGAACCACACAATCGAGCAAATGCTCTGATACCAATTGTAGGTTCCCTGGACGGATCACACGAGATATCTCGGTCTACTCAGGTGCGGAATCCCTGCGTAGATCGTTACGAGCGTAGAAAGCAAATCAAACAAACACACACGAATAAACCGAAACACGTTATATATTAATAACTGAACTCACGTGATATGAATCACTAATACAGACTCTCGTCCTCACGTTATAATGAACTCAAAACAGCTTAGATCAACTCGATGAACCTAAACAACTAACTCTAAACCAAGCCGTAAGCTGTTATATAAATACACGACAACTTCGCCTGATATGTTCAGGCGAAGTTGTCCATAACTTCGCTTGTTCAACAAGTTCGCCTAGGCGAACTTGTTAACAACTTCGCTTAAACAAAAACATAAATAACATTACAGACTCGATTACAGACACTAGACTATGAACTACTGACATTTATGCACCAACAGTGCTTAGCCGAAGGTAATCTCAATATACCTCTCGACGAAGTACTTATCGATGAAACCTTGCATATGATCGAAAAACCCGTTGAAATCTTGGATCACAATGAGAAACGAACTAAACGTAGCCGCATCCATTTAGTTAAAGTCCGATGGGAATCACGGCGTGGCGCTGAGTTTACTTGGGAACGAGAAGACGAGATGAAGTAAAAGTACCCGCACTTGTTTATTACGGGTTTCTTCTTAATTTCGGGATGAAATTTCCTAAAGTAGGGAAGACTGTAACACTCGTATTTTTCGGTTAATGTTTGTATTTGTATTTGTATCAAAACACGACCTGTTTGTAAACCGAATCTTTCGAAAATATAAAATATTGGACTTTTATATTTCATAATCATCTCACGCATGTCGGTTTTCGAAAACATTTTTTAACGGTCTTTAAAACGCGAAAAACGCCTCGAAAACGACCCGAAACGACTTAAAATGACTCGCGAACCAAACTGGACCAACCCCCCCCCCCCTCCTGGAGGCGCCGCGTCGCGCGGACCAAGGGGAGGAGCCAGTCACGTGGCGTCTACTCCTTGCTGCACTCATTTTCGGATTTTCTTGTTTGTTTGTGTCTTGTTTGACCATTTTAACTTAACCCTTCTCATGCAAACCTCAAAAGAAACCATTCATAACCCACTCCTCACTCCTTCCCTATATAAACAAGCCTATCCTCTTCCTTTCTCCTTGCTAATTTCATCTTCTTTCTCTCTCAAACTAAGAACACCATCTCTAACATTCAAGGTTCATATTAATCAAGCAACACCCTTCATTAATTCTTGTTTGTTACTTAATAATTCATATCTTGTGGCACAACATATATATAATATGCACCCCTTGTTTCCTTCGGCTTTCATATTCTTCGGGAGGTGATATGCTACAAGGCAAGGCTTCATGGAGAACTCTTTGTAGTTCTTGATTATACTATTTTCCTTTAATGCTTTACTAGTCTTGTTTATATTGTGAGTAGGTTAGTTTTAATTCATGTTTAAACAGTTTCATGGTCTTGGGTATGAAGTCACTAGTCTCGGTTTTATCCCGAGATTAGACCCGAATCAAGACCGAACTCTTGTTTACTAGCTTTTGTTTTAAATAGTTTTGTTTATTAGTTTTGTTTAAAATAGTTGAATAAACATGTTTATGAAAGATTTGAACCTTGTAACTTCTAAAACCATTTTGACAGTTCTATGGTATTTGGGTATGTGGCAACCATACTCGGTATCATTTCGAGTCAAGGACTGAACCAAAACCGAACTAAACTGAGTTCACTTGCCTAAGACACACAAGTGTGTTTTTGGCCATCGAAACTCATCTTTTCTTCAAGAATTTATTTTAAACTAATTTTAAGTATTTTATCAACTTACTTGGTGTGTCGGAATCCAACTTGAACTTATAACAAGCTTGTACCGGTGAAACCAAATACTCACTTAACGGACGTTAAGGTTCTTCACAATAGAACTATATACTTGGTTAAGTCTTTTGATTTTATTGAGTTATCTCAAAACATTTTGGAAAGTTAACTTTAAGTTTAGTTAATTATCTATACCCAAATTAACAAGTCCGAACACTCGATTAAAACCTTGTTTTGGTATTCTATACCCAAGGGTTTTTGCAATAGTGCATTATAACCCACATAAGTTACTTAACATAGGTTGAGTAATAATTATGAATGGAATACCAAGACCCGGTTTCGAGTAAACTTACTTTTTAGAACATGTCTTTAATTTCCCAACTATTTATATTTTTAAATCATAAACTTCATTTATTTACTTTACTTGTCATATTTTACTTTAAACCCTTCCAAGACTACCTACTAACTTAAGACCCATTTAATCTAGGTCTTGCTCGTTAAGCCCGATCTCCGATTATTCACGAATCGATCTTTCAAGTTACTTAGTTAACATGAGTGCATTTCATCCCCGTTTTCACTTTTATCTTTTGGGGGTAACATGCATACTTATTCAAACAAAAATGATTTATTATACTCATTTCTCAAACCACAAACTTTAGGGTGTATGATGCTAGAATACTTGCTCTATTGTATGTTATATGTCTCATATGCATTACGTGCGCGAGTGTTTATTTTTATGTTGTTGTTGAGCCTAATTAAGTATGATCATACGCTCCCCTAACTACTTAGCCTTATGCTAGTAGAATAGGGCCTCATTATCCAAGTATGTCGGTTGTTACCGATTAGAAAGGATCCTCATTTACATATGTTTTATATGTCACGATTGATGCTTCTATTTATAGTCTCATATACGTTTGTGGATTTCACTCATATTATATATACTCAAAACTATGAAATTGCTCACCAACATACGTGCTGACAAATGTTATTTTATGCATTGTTACAGGTTTGATTATTACTTGAGTTGGAGTTCGAAGACGTCATTCTATTTGATACCGCTAGGTTATTAGAAGAATGAACAATATCTATCTTTTATATTTTGTTGTTTATTTGCATGAACATTATGTGTTACTTTGATGATTGAATGAAATTAATGAGTTGATTAAATATTGTCACTTTAGTAGTGTCTTTTGTTCTTGGGCAATCCGTTTCACCTCGGCATGTTCCGCCGCCTTTGGTCGGGGTGTTAAAACAAACTAATAATCATTGTTGTAATTTCTTTATACCTGATGTACTTAGCTGTAATTTTTTTTATTTGAAATTATTAAATAGATATTGAAACTTATGATGTTGCATGATAATAACCTTTGAAAAGCTGTGAGCAATCAGTTACGCCATGACATTTCCTCCGTAGGTTGGGATGTGACAATGTGTTGGCCTATGAAGAGGCACGCCACTGAGTCCAAAATCATTACACACCCAGACCGGGGGGGATCATGAAGAAAATGAGTTAAGTCACAAGAATTAATCATTACAATCCGAATACTTCTGACTACGGCTTATGACATGAGTACACCTACCCATCCATAAACCAAGGAAGCCTAGAGGCTTAGAAGTAACAATAACCAGCTGCTAAGCCAGGAAGCTTGGAGCTTCAACACCACGACTTCTAGGTTGACTAGGGAAACTCCTCACTACAGTAGATTTACAAGAAGTCACCTCTGATGTGAAATAATGTTGAAATCCGCCAATAAACATATATGTCGACATTATAGGTCAAAAGTGGACAACAAGTCACACCAAAGTAGTATGAATTATCTGAACAACTGAAAAAGGAGTTGAACATTTCCTCTTAAGAAGCTTAAGCTTCCCCAAGAAGCTTCTTAATTGCCTATAAAAGGAGATATTCACAAAACCGTATATTCATTCAATCTCATCTAATTCACTCTACTCTCTCTTCATTCTTAATATCTTATCACCTCTAAATCATATAAAGTTACCGATTCACACCAGAGGTTGATCGCGAGGAGACCCCCTCTTGTGGTGAGCTAACTTGTTGTGTTCTTTGATCTTAGCTGGTTAGGAAACTCTGTTAGTATCATACTCTTGTACCGCCATACCTTTATTGTCGCTATACTTGTTGTAGCAACAAGTGCCCATTTCCTTGGACTAAGTCGAGTTTCTCGTGTCATCAACTAAGTACACAACATTTGATGCTTAATACTGTCAATAAGAAGGAAAATTAAAAACATTTTAAATATTATGTGTAATACCTGCGATATGAGACTGTCACAATACTTTTAATTTTTTTCAAGGAGATGATATCCTTCACCGGTGAAAATATCTCTACTCTTATAACAATCGATGACACAATTTGTATAGTTTCTTCCACTTCCAATTTAAAATGAACTACGAAGATATTTATAAAAATTATGATGATGCGGTTTCAAATTATACTAATATATCCACACGAAAAATGTTCCAGGCAGGGCTGGCTTGGATGGGGAGGCAGGGAAGTCGACAGACCTCGGCCCGATCATCCCTATTGGCCTAAATTTTTTTAAATAATTTTTTTAATGTACAATAATCGCTTAATGTGTATTAGGTACGCAAATCACGCTCAAAGTTATAAAAAAATACGCTCAAATCAAATTCCAAACCCTAAGACGTTCAAGGTTAAACCGTAAAACGTTCAAGGTTAAATCATAAAACTTTCAAGGTTAAAACCTAATACTTTCAAGATTACAACCAATTATTTTCTGGTCAAAAGTTGATTCGATTGAAGATCCAGATGTGCTTGTTTGAATGAATTGATGATTAATTTGATAAAGATAGATGATTTCTAGACCATGTGAGGGATAGCATGGAACAATTCAAAAGGTTAGCATGTCATTTACCATTATGATGATTGATGCACAAATCAAACATCACATATGCAAAAACTGTATGGAAACATATCAATTACATGGAGAATTAGTTCAAAGCTTGAACAAAAACAATGAATATCAACCCTGGGTGAGGAGAATACGATGATTAAGTTCATGGCTCGCGTGTTTTTTGACATCAAAGGGTATTGGTAGTCGCGTACGTAATCTTTGTTAAAAAGATTATTGTATCGGATCATTTACATATATGTTATAAAACATAATGTTTTTAAACATTAATACCGCTAGCCTATTAAAAAATCAAACTTATAACCAAATTATCACCTTTATAGCCCAAATCATAAACAAGACCAGACCCATTTTCTTTTTATATATGTGATATTGAATTTATATTTTACCCCAAATTTATACTCGTATTTAATTCAAAAATTTTTAGCGATTCTCGAAGACGATCTTGGGCTTTAAAGTGACGTCGTGGAAGTGAAGGAAAATCTATTAATTCCTATAAAGGAAAAATAAATTTGTTTGGATGAGTAAAAACAATATTTATGTTGGTATTACTTTTGAGATTTTTAGTAATATTTTATCGTTAAAAACAATTACGTTGTTATTTTTTAATTATGTTTGGTGCATTCTTAGTTATGTGACATTTGAACAATTTTATGAATTACAATAATGATTGATGTTACAGTTATCAATTTTATAATCATGAATATTACTTCATATGTTTGTTTATTCTTGCTTTTATTTTTAAAAGTTTTTTTTTATTTTATAATTAACAAAAATGGTTGTTTTTCTTTTAAACGACTAGTGTATCACATGTGTTCAAATGAATGTGACAAATATAAATTAAGACATCTGATTTTAAGAGTTTTACGTAATTTAATATAAAAGCTACATATATAAAATAGGGTAAACTTGTCTTTTAAGCACAATTCACATGTTAACTCTTAGGTAGTATTTGGTATGATGGAATAAAAGGTGGAATGGAATGAATCATTTCAATGGA
The DNA here is from genome assembly GCF_021521415.1 of Bidens hawaiensis. Classification (NCBI taxonomy): domain Eukaryota; kingdom Viridiplantae; phylum Streptophyta; class Magnoliopsida; order Asterales; family Asteraceae; genus Bidens; species Bidens hawaiensis. The sequence goes on from NW_027504407.1 coordinate 12,226, forward strand.
ATGAATTAAAACATGTTTGGTTGTAGTGGCGAAGTATAGTTGGGGCCAGGGGTGGCCCCGGCCCCCTTCGTTTTTTTGCGCAATAATGTAAATTTACTCGTTTTCACCCGACATTTTTTATACGTAGTGTATACCCATTTTAAACCAAAAATTTAATCCCGACCCCCTCCGTATACGGTTTTTTTAATACGTATTTTCATCCGGCTCCTTCGATATCTTCGTTCAAGCTTCGTCACTGTTTGGTTGTCATGTTTTAATGGAATGGGTTTTTTCTTAAGGAATTAAACTCCTTCCATTTATAAAATTTTCATTCCTTTAAGAGGGGTAAAGTTAGAATACAAAGGGAGATAAAAATGAGAAGTGTGAGAATGATTTTTGACCACACAAAAAAACCTCTTTAAAATAAATTCAACAAAATAATAAAAAAATCATAACTCAAAATATGCATAAAAAACGAAAAAAATAAAAAAAAAATAAAATGTTTTTGCCATTCTTCCCGTTAAAAAATTAAAATAAATACAACAAAAATTGACGAAAAGACACAATGGTGTGATCAAAGACACAATGACGAAAATGAACAAAAGACATAATTATAACTAAAAAAACACAATAGATCGCAAATTATTACATAATGCCGAACAAAATATAACACAATGTTGAGTAATATAACACAATATAAAGAAAAAAAACAAAATGTCAAGGAAAAAAGACACAATCCAATGATGAAAATAAGCACAAACACAATGATAAACAAAAAGACAGAACAAATTTTTTCACTTACCATTGTGTTTTTTATGAGGACGAGAAAGATGGTGGAAACATTTTTGTGTTTTTACTTTTTTCGTTTTTTATTATATTTTGAGTTATTATTTATTTATTTATTTATTTTTAATTTTTTTGTGTGGCTTGAAGTCCTTCTCATCATTCTCATTTTTGTTCCTTTTATAGAATAACTTGACCCAAAAAAAAGTGTTTTTTGTTTCATTCTTTCAAGAAATGAAATAAACCCAACAACAATAACAATCTCTAATATTGTTATTATATCAATATTGTATTAGAATTATTTATTTAGATTATAACTCTAAGTATATTATCAATATTATTATATTATTTTTAAATTTTACATATTATAATATAACTATTATTATATTAAAATTATAATTGTATTCATATTTGAGAAGTTTACATTTCATAGCGTACATATGTGATTCAACATTTTTATAAGTATGTTTATCTGGTTAAATAATTTCATTATAATGCGCGAGTCTTAAAAACTAGTTATTATAAATATGCATATTATTATTATTTTACTAATTAATTATTATTATTATTTAATAATAATGATAGTATTCAGTAATGATAAATAATTATTATTGTTGAATAATAATAATAATAATAATAATAATAATAAAAAAGTGCAGAATTATTTCATTGCTACATGGAAACCAAACATAACAATGAAATGTTAATAATTCATTTCATTCCTTTCGGCATTCTATTATCAGGTTTATTCCATTTTCTCATTCACTCTATTACCTCATACCAACATATCCTTAATTCTTCATAAAATATTTACAACTTTTCACCTTTAACTTTAACTAACTTTTGATAAAATAAATATTGTTTACGGGTTTATCCATCATCTTTAACCACAAATGGTTAAGCCCTTTAATTTGAATTTATGATTTTTATGTAAAGATATCAATATTGAGCTGCTCAGTTTTTTTTAGCCACATATGCTGTTCAGTTTCTTTAACCACATATTACTTTTAAGTTCAATTATATAAATATACAATTTGCAACTTTCTTATGCTATTCAACCTGTACATCATGCTTTGAAAGTGGTTTGTTCTTTTTATGGTTGTACAATAAGCTAAAGTTTTTGTACTTTTCTTTAGTGTTACTTGGATCCAAGTATCTTCACACGTGTCATATTAATTGGATATTTCCCTTTCATATTTGATATTTGTCATTTAGCTCCATCTTGCACTCTTTCTCACCAATTCATTGTCCGCTCTTTCATCAGAGAAGTAGAAGCAAGTAAGCTTTTACTTTTCTCTTACATATTTTATTATGGTTTGCCGTTTAGCTAATTGTTACACGATTCCTTTCGTCGGCTCGAAGAAGGGAATGGGCGGTTAATTTTTAAGGTATTATTATTTTGTATCTATTTATGTGTATTTTGTTGGCTTTTTTGAAACTAAACCACGATACTTTTTTTGATTATGTCATTCCGAAGGTGCCTCCTTTGGTTAATTTGACACTCCTAACTATGCTTGGAAGGTGTTTGATGAAGTGCTTATGTAATTTTTGAGACTTATTGTGTTGCTTTGTTATATCTTTGATGAACCAGCTCTTATGTTTCTTTACAAACTACTTTCAAAATAGAAGGAAAAAAGCTAATAAAAGTCACCATACAAGATGAGTGGTAACAACCTAGACACCCCGTGTACTAAAGTAATTTTGGACGTTATTTGTGTTTCAGATTTCAAACATAAAACCTCAACTTCACATCTGACATTTTCGTTTCGAGTTATACAAATAGAGATGGACAAATTCACCTTTCAAGTAATTTTGGAAGGCATGTGAAGTTTGACTGCTACTGTATAATTGATGGACGTGCAATTCACCATGTACCCACACAACACACACATAACCTCCAACTTGCAGCTTACATAAATTATTTTATCTAATATATATGTGTAAACAAGACTGCAGCTACGTGTGAAGCCATCTTTTGCATAATATACATATATACACGTTAAGTCACCGCTGCAAATATTTTTAAGCAGTATACGTTCACAAAAACTTAGTTATGGTGTAAACGCTATGACATTATTATGGTGTAACAACAATAACTTCAACATCTAATCAATTTTTTAGGCATAAACCTGTACAACGTCATCAACGGTTTAGTCTCGGTTAGGTGGGTTGGCTAACGTGCTAAAAAAAGAGCATCTTTTGCACATCTTGAAACGAGTTGGGACTTGGGTCAATGGTTTTTTTTCCTTTAATATTGGTTAGAACATATTGGTTAGAACAGGGTGAGTCAGACTACATGTAAATATTGGTTCCCGTTTACAGATTACATGACGGGCTACGGATCAAGACTGACGGGTCGGTGAGTTCGGGTACGGGTAAGGTTACTTATTTATCCACTTTATATGAACTTTAGTTAAGAGTCATGAAGCATATTTTTCAAAGAATTTAACTTCATTCTTAAATTTTACATATAGTAATATTAGGTGCATATTAGTGTCGTTACAGGTCAATCTTAACGTACATGTTTCATGTCTTGATGCGCTGCAACGCGCGTGGGTCAACTTACTAGTTATAAACTAACTTTTAGCTACGATTTTTAAATGAACATATTTTATTCATATGTTAATACTTTTTTAAAAAAGTTGCGTCATAAAATTAAGCATTTTGTTATCTCTAATTTGCATATGGCATTGCTATAATTTATCAACTAAAAAAATTAATGTGTTGCTTATGGGTATTCACGATCGGTTTTAACGGTTTTTATGTTAAGCTTGTGATCCCAACCGTTAGTGACAAATTTTTGTCATCAAAACCAATACTAAACCATTGAAAGCTGAAACGAACCGTTACTTACAGTCTAATCCTGGTTTGGTTCAAAATTTCAATGTTTTAAACCAATCTTGAACACCCATAGTTGTTATGTGATTTCCATGGTCTATGTTTAAATATCATTGCATCACGTGAGCACCCGTCTACCTTAATAATAACATATCAGTCATTGTTGATGGTTTAAAAATAACATATCAGTCATTGTTGATCTATAGCAAGTATTTATAATTACGGATTAATTAAATCATAAATAAGATCATGATCTATTAGTTTTTTTTATAGAATAACGGCTTTCCTTTTCATTAGTTGCGTAATTTACCGTGATCCGTCGATTAAATTACTAGCAATTCGATTTGAAACCATCTGCATAACTAGTCCACTTAAGTACTTTCGACTCGTCTTCATTTAGGTAGGTTAGTTATGAGATCAACTAGTTGAATAGACGAACCAGTCAAGTTTGATTTTATAATGTCGCCTAAACCGGTCCAATGATCATTAGACCCACAAAAAACACAGTTCGATTGTGAAAACATTTCAAATATCATTCAAAAAAGGAATACAATGAATACCATATTATTTTGCCTTGAACCTAGAATTTTAAATTCATAATCAAATGAAAAGGTAAGACAAGGTTATTCACACACCCTCTTAACACACATATTATCTTTATATACACCCTATAATGGGTGCATGAATAACACATCCCTTACATAATTATGGACAAAAAGAAGTGTACATGATACTATTATATTTAAGTCGTTGGAGTAGCTGGTCCTAACAACATACATGTCTTGTGTTATAAAAGAAAGTTACAGGCTTCCAACCCATATATATATATATATATATTATATATATATATATATATATATGGTAAGGATCTTAAGAGAACCCTTTACAAATTGAGAACTTTGAGAAACATTTTGAACCACTAAAAACATCTTTAAAAAAAATCATAAAACAAAAAATAACAAAAATTTTAAAAAAGTAAAAAAAACCAAAATTCTTATATTTCATTCCGGTTTCATTAAAAAAATAAAAAAAAATAAAAAAAAACGTCGTATTATACACATATGTATAATTTTTATATAATCTTTAGTTACGTAATAAACACATATGTACAGTATCATTTATCTTAAATTATACACATGTGTACAAAAAAACATGTAAATATACATATATGTAAATATTATACATATGCGTATATAATTTAGCTAAACCGAATTTTTTTTTATGAAACCGGGATGATATAAATAAAAATTTTGGTTTTTATACTTTTTTTGATTTTTTTGTGTTTTTTTTTATTTTATGTTTTTTTTATTTTTTGGGTTTTTTGTGGTCCAAAATGGTTCTCATAGTTCTCAATTTCAAAAAGGTTCTCTCATGATCTTGATCCTATATATATATATATATATACACACACACTAGTAATAAACTCATGTGATGAGGCAGGATCCAAAAACACTAAAATAACGATAATATCGGTTTGGTTCGGGTTGAATCACAAATCACATGCAAAACAAAAAATATACTAACAAACAAATTATTGTTAGCCTAACTAATTAATTGTTTCCCCGATATATCACATATGCACTTCGAAAATTCCCATGCGCATGTCATAAATTCCTTTTGGGGTCCGTACCTACAATGTATATGCACTTCATGAGTTCCCATAAGATAATCTTCATGATACCTATTTTAAAAAAACGGCCCGTTTTGATATTATAAATATAACATTATTTATACATAATTTATGTCATCCATACGACCTTATTTTAAAAATTATCATATAAAGAAAAGATGCATAAATTAAACTTACATACTTCTCAATTTTTAGGGGTGTTCACGGTTCAGTTAAAAACCGTGAATCACAGCAAATCGGAGATCAACAATAGTTTCACGGTCGGTTTTTTGTTTTTACTTTCAATCGGGTCACTTTTGAAATTTTCAAATGGCAGAGAAGGTTCAGTTTGGGTTATTACTAATTTCTAAAATCCGGTAAGATTAAACCGGACAGTAAGTTTTAATTATAGTAAAATAGTCTGCCACTAATTAACGTTTTAATAGACCTCCCCAGGTTGAACCAAACCAAACTGAAACCTTTTTAAAATGACTCGTTATTGACCCGAACCAAACTAAACACCTTTTAAAAATGACCTATTTTGACATGAACCAAACCAATACCTTTTTTAAACATCCCATTTTGACCTGAACCAAACTGATACCCATTTTAAAAGGACGTGTTCTGACACAAATCAAACCGATGTCTTTTTTTCTAAATGGCCCGTTTGGGTAGTAGCTAATAACAAGAACCGAGAACCAAGCCGTTTAGGTAGCTAAAACAGACACTCAACCTCATATGGCTTGGCGGGGTTCAGGTTTAGAAGGTATCGAATGAAACTTTTGCATACTGAACCATAATAAGAGTTACAAGCCTCAAGGAAAACTTAAACCATCACTTCCAGCAACTGACTTCTCCAAACAACAAAGATCAAACTCCAGTTCCATCATCGATGTTACACAAATAGTCCTGAAACATACATAAAGATAACACTATAAATTTAAAAAAAAACAATATTGCTATAAATATCAAAAATTAACTAAAAAGTCCTTTTACTGTTGTTCAAAGGAACAAAAAATACAATTTCGATCATCAATAGTCTTGTTACCTTCTAGGTTGTGTTAATGGGTCCCTGCTCCAATAGCAAATTATCTGAGACAAATGTCAAAAAGATTACGCATATTTCGACTAAAAATAAGCTTTGTCAAAAATATTGCACTTAATTGTGTGCGTCGCTTTGCATAAAGCCATAAACACTTTCGTACATGAGTTGCAACCATTAGGTGTTCTGTTTACTTCTTTGAATAATTTGGTACGAAAGAATTGGAAAAGATGTAGGAACTTAGGTATCATGTACACGTTTTGTTCATTCATTTATGTTTGTTTAATACGTTCATTTTATTTTTTGTTGTTTATATTCGTGATTTGTTCGTTTAGGTATTATACAAATGCACATAAAACGAACACACCCAATTTCTTTAAAATGAATGATCATGAACAAAAACTGTTAACCACACTTAAATAAACTCAATAATACATGTAGCAAACTGATCAAAAACAAACTTTATTGAAGAAACAAACAAACGAACATTAATAAAACATTTTGTTTGTTTAATTAAAACAAACGAACATGAAAACAAGTTTACACTACAACAAAAAAGGCTTTATTTAGGACCTTTTGTGTAGGACCACTTGTAAAATAGGGTCCTAAAAACCTATTTAATAGGACAAATAAACATTTGGGGTCCTTTTACAATATAAAGCTACAGAACCGGTGTTCTAAAAAGTTATTTAAACAAGACGGATGATTCTTTGGGGTCGTTGTAAACATCCCGTTTTCCTGGTTTCGGTTAATAAACGAAAGTATGAGTTATTATGAGTCGGGCTAGTGTTGGGTTAAATGGAATTGGGTTATGGACTTGGGTTATGAAGGAAAGGAGGAAAAGACCCATGTGCTTAAGCCCATGATCTAAAATTATATAAGTCATTAATACCCATTTATTTCTCATTTCACACCATATTCCATACACCTCCCCAAAACACCACACTTAAGCTTTCTCTCTCTCTGGTTTCTCTCTCTAGCAGAAATCACCAAGAAAAACTGATCCCCGATCCAAGGTAATGATAGTAGGATGTTAAAACCCGTTAAAATATAGTCACGAAACAACGAGCCGACAACCGTTAAAACCGTTTAAGTCATGAGATCCGGATGGAATCGGGTATAAACCGAACCTAAGATAAGCTTAGGGATCACCTAGCTCAGATCTGGATTCGAACGGGACGAAAAATGGTGAAAAAACGAGTAAAAACTCGTTTTTTTTTCCCAGCGAATCCGCAGTTTTCTCGGCGACGGCGCCGGAAAAGTTAATACGAGGTAAGGTATGTCAGGGAATGTTCTGACATTCCCTGACCTAACCCTAGTTCGCTAACGAGAACTTAACGAATTAAAAGGTGATTCGTTAGTTGATTCGTATAAGGGAGCATAACGAACTAGCTCTAGTTCGTATCTGATTCGTTAAGGGAAAAGGGTAACGAATTACCATTGATGCTTTATAAGCCAGTTCATTAGAAGAGATAAATAATTATATGGACCGATTCGTTACATGGACTTGGTTCGTTATGGACTGATTCGTTAAGGGTCCAGTTCGTTAGAGGGTTCAATTCGTTACAAGAACCAGTTTGTTATGACAAGTCAATTCGTTAAGGATAAGTAACAAACTAGAGTTTACCAGAATTACAGAATGGTCCCTGGACTTAGAAAAAAGAATGATTTAATTACAAATAAGCCCTTGGACCTCTTAAGTTAGACCAATTAATTAATGATTCAAAATTTCTAATGGAAAATGTGTTAAGACAGTTAATGGAAATAAAATTTTTTCCAAGCTGACATGGCAGCTCGTCCCCAGCCAGGGGTGCTGCTCCCGGACCCTCGTTTGTTGAGGGTTATAATAATACTAGAAACGCGGTGTGAGTAGTGATAGTTAATTGATACGTGTAAATTGTTATACAGTTACTCGTGCTCAGCTCAAGAAAAGATTAACTATAAACGGTGAACGTAATCGCGTTCAGGT
>NW_027504408.1:0-18993 GCF_021521415.1 Bidens hawaiensis
AATGATGGGGAAACTAGCACCTCGTTACGTTGGTCTATTCAAATCCTTGAAAGAGTTGGGAATCTGGCTTATAAAATTGATATACCTCAAGAGCTTAGAAACATTTTTCCAAGTTTTCACGTATCCAATCTTAAGAAATGCTTGGCTAATGAGAACCTTCACATTCCTCTCGACGAAGTACACATCGAGGGATCGATGTAGTTTTTTGAAAGGCTAGTGGAAATCGTGGATTGAAAGGACAAAGAAACAGAGCGTAATCGTATACCATTAGTCAAAGTTCGTTGGGAATCAAAACGTGGAGCGGAATTCACTTGGGAACGAGAAGAACAAATGGAATCCAAGTATCCACATCTTTTTGCCACAAACTCCTCCTAAATGATTTCAGACAAAATTTTCAAAAGTAGGGGGTATATGACATTCGTTATCTTTCCATATATTAAACCTGATCCATGTTGTATTTTGAATATTTTTTCAACTAATAAAATGATGGATGTTATGTAATATTGTGTGTTACTTTTTTTATTCATGATAAATCAACTTAATCATATGCTATAATCAAGCATATTTAAATATATTTGTAATTTAACAAAGCTTATTAAAAGATATTTGTAATTTAACAAGTCCTGGGACTGAAATTGCCAAATTTCAAACATCCCAACACCCAAACACAGGCCGTTCTTCCATTAACACGCCCCCGTTTCCAGATATCATTAATAAGACAAAAATGTGGTCCTCACACATAAAACACAGGGCCGTGCTTCCCTTAACACACCTCATGTCCAAATGTCATTAATAAGATAAAAATGTGGTCCTCACATATAAAACTCGGGGCCGTGCTTCCCTTAATACGCCCTCATATCCATCTGTCATTAATAAGACATAAATGTGGTCCTCACACATGAAACATGGGTCAGTGTTTGGTCTAACACGAGGGTGTGCCATACCACCAGTTTAGCCTATAAATATAGGAACTTGTTTCATTTCTTAGATAGGAATTCCAATCAAACACACACACTTTGCACTTATAATCAAGCGTTTTGGAGATGAATAGAAGGCTTGGAAGGTCTCTACTCAATTAGGAAGAACAATTACCATATTTGTGGTTAGATATACTAATTCCGTCTTGTTCTTCGTCTTCTTCTACATCTAAGATTCGTAGCTAGTTAGGGATTTATATAAATGATAATCAAATTGATATTTTTGCTATTCATGATATCAATAACCAAATTTTGTTGTCTTTAACATGCATACAACAATCTATCATCTAAAGCATTTTAAATTCTTGTGTTAATATATAAATGGTTATGAAATTCATATAATAAACTTCATGGAACCTTCATAAACAATTGTATGCATAGTTTTGTTATTTTAAATTTATTCTCTAAGATAACACAACAAATATATATACATATTTTTATGATTTTGGTTAAAATAAATATTTATTCTCATAAAAGAAATCCATAAACATGGATTTTACAAAGTCTTAGGAATATCTAAACATTTTATTAATTATCATCTATTAAAAGTATATTTACAAATCATTAGAGATATCTATTGTTGATAAAACGTAGTTACACATTCTTATACACATATGTATATATATGTATATGATATTTCTACATATATATATATATATGGGTGGGATCTAGAGAGAACTACTTTTAAAGATAGAACTAGAGAACTACTAAAAAATTATTTTTAACTATTTTAAAAAAAATATTTTGTGATTTTTTTTCTTTCCTCCTTCTAATAAGATGATATTGATACTAAAAAAAAAACAAAACCCTTGTTGGTGTAGTACTGTAGTGCATATGTGCACTAATGCCTATTTCATATATACAATAGTGTTTTATTGCATATAATACAACACAATTGCATTATCCAATACACACTATTGAATATATGAAGACACGACACTAATAATTGTATGCAAAACACATTATCGCATATATGTAATACAACTTTTTTAATTTTTGTATATAATATAACACTATTGTAAATAAACAATACAAACAATTATATATATGCTATTCAACACTATTTCAAATATCAAAATGCACAATATTGCACATATGCATTATAAAAAAAGTCGGTGTATTGCATATATGCATTACTCGTTAATTTTTTTTATTTTTTTTATTATTCTTTATTTTATATTTTTTTTGTGGTGAAGAATAACATATAAGAAGGATGTAAGAAAAAAAAAATTTAAAATTATTTTTTTTAATTAAATTAAAAATACTTCATTATTAGTTCTCTAGTTCTCTCCATAAAATGAAGTTCTATCATGATCCTCTCCATATATATATATATATATATATATATATATATTATTTGTAATTTTGTGTAAGTATTTTAAACATATTTTACTATTACATTCATCATATTCAACTCATTTATACCTTTAACCATTAACGAAGTCCCAAAAACACTCATGAACTTAGAAACTATAAGCTGTCCATATTCATTTGAATACTCATACTTGGGTTATTTAAATTAGGATAAACCGTTGTAGTCTTCTAGTGTCAATAATCCAACTCACTTTTAGGCTTTATCATTCTCGCTCTCATATCCATGTGAGTAATTGTACCCTTTTTCCTTTTAAACACTTTGGGGTGTATCATGTACGGTATTAAACAATCATGGTTTTGTTATTCTTTCAACATGCAGTTCAATCTATGTTATGTTTTTAGTCATGCTCTATGTGGTGATGTGTTGCATTGTGTTGTGTGGGTATTCAATAAATCAATCAAGTTTGAATAATTAACTTAACAACCCATCGGTAATGTTGATAGATCTATTTGGGTGACGCTCATCCGAATTTGGCCAGTTTGGCATTTGGATGATCGAAACTGAATTTTAGAATAATCTTCGGGTTATGGACACAAGTCAAGAAGGTTTGATCACACATGTTATTCAATCATATATGTTATACAATCATACGAACTTAGATAGACATTTGACATGTTGAATTTCATTTTTAATTTATATATATGTGTCTCAATCTATGGTTGCTCCCACCTATTCATATAGTTGACCGTCTAATTTTATACATGATGCACGTACACAAGTTTGATGTTTGCTTTGAAGTTCAAAACGTAGTACCGCAATGCACATAGGATAATAAAACAATAAATGGCGTTATCTTTATGCTATGCTATTACCTTGAAACTACATTTAATGTGTGACATGTTTCTGTGTGATGAATAAATATAATAACTCTAATTAGTGTCATGAGCTATGAACCATCACCGTTCAAGCCTGAACGTATAATCCGACGTCAATTGGGGTGTGATAGTTTATATGGGGATAACGAGTCATGGGGACGAGTACACATGTTTCATATTGGAAGCTCATTTCCTCCCGTGCGTGTGTGAGAGATTTGATTTATAAATAATACACATATAATATATAGGTATATACACATGTCATATGAGTGTCATAAAGAGAATAACCAGTATGTTCATGATATCTAGAACTTGTTTGTCATATGCATGTTGAGATCTAAATACACCACCTGTATGGAGAATTAGGACTGTAATAACCCATATATATTGGCCTTTACATAATTAATACTCCCTAACATACATTATTCACTAGGAGCGAAGTTTGTTCCTTTCCCTTTCATTTGTTAAATACACATTACAAGGCGTGTTAGCCTTGACCTTTTGTTTTAACCTTGTGGATGAAAACCAGGTATGTTAAGAGTTGTATATAAGTTGTTTGTTGAGCATAGTACATAATGTACGTATGTATCTAGTCAGTTATTTGTTTATATGTTATTAAGATTTTTTTAAAAAAATTAAAGAAAAGCTCAACAAGTGTCAATGTTTGAGTCATTATTGGTGTAAACAAAAGCCAGTTAGTTTGTTTTTCTGTTTGTTTGAACACATTGGGTTTCATCTATCACAAGTCGCTAATTTTCCCTGCAACGACGCCATTTTGATGTAGATGTCGTGCTTTAATCAAAAACAAGTATTTTAAAGTCTTAAATACCTAAAACTAGTACAGGAAAGCAAGGTCGTGTTTACACAGAATCAATGGAAAGTGCAAGTAAAACTCATATTTTATTAATTATTACATTAAGCGGATAGTTGATGTCAAGCGTTTATGAAACATATTTTAAGAACACATGATTACTCTGTAAAAATTAATAGAAAGGTGATTCACCTCAGGTTCAGGTTATGTGATGACCAACTAGTCACATATTTAGATATATCAATTGCACAGTAATTACTAGACCTATTAGTTTGCTTTAGATGACAAATGACACCCTAACAGAATTGTTGATACAGCTGAACTCAGCCTATGCAATTACTAATTTTATGTTATGAAAGAAATTACATTGCAATGACTAGGGATTATTGGTTCACGACTAATAAACTAAAACAAGATTTAATGAAGAATTCAACCAAGTTCATAATCATTACAGCATAAATAATCTGATCAAAGTAAGGTTACACAAAAATCTAGCCTAAAGTGAACACAAAGGTTTTAGCCTAACATTGGCATATCAATTAACTCGCTTATCTGATGAAAAGATGAAAGCATGTGATGATCTGACGAACCGAGGGTCTTGAGATGATGCGAAATCATCATGGGGCTTCTCTCTGACTGCTGGAATAGAAGATATCTCGATGGGGGTTGAAAAACGATTTATTATGATTTAGGTTAATTTTCCTCATTTTAACGGGTCCGCGTCGTGCAAACTGGCTCTGTCATGGTCCTTTGCGTAGTGCGAAGAACAAAATAGTCAGACTCTTCTTTGGCGCATCGTGCGAAGCACCAACTCCTTGTCCCTTCGCATAGCGCGAAGGGGCCATTTGGCATGGATTTCTTCTTCTTCTTGATTAATGCATTGGGAAGCGTGCTGATCGATTCCGCTCTACTAAGTATTCATTCCAACCCCGTAAATCACTATGATAAACATCCTTAGCGTCCAATGACCTGAAACACGTAAAGATGCTTGGAGTACCAAAGTCACATTATTTTTAAACTTAAAATAAACAATAAATATAATTATATACACGACCTTTACTAGAATCCAAAGTGCGAGTCGGGAGTTCGGTATTGGTCAGTATGCTCTAAATTTCCAAACAAACATAAAAGTCTTTGTGTTCAAAAGCTAGTTCCGACCATAAGTAACAGAAATCGATTAATCAACTTTGTTGACTTATTGGCCCTTGAATGTGTCGGTGTCCAATTGACACGTTAAATTCCCTCAATCTTAGAAATTGATTGAGCGTTATTGAATATTGAATAAAAGCGAAAGAATTGCAGAAGACAACTTACCCAGAAAGTGCTTAGAACAATGAAGAAAACCGGGTCAAAGGTCGGGAAACATTAAAGTCAACTAGTTGATGAAGGAAACACTAAACACCGGAGGAGGAGGCTAAGGTAACGATGAAGGTTGAGGTTGCAGTAAAGTTCTAGGGATTTTTGGTTGTGTTTTAGTTAAATATGAGTTATATAATTTGTTTGTGAAGTAAACCACTCGTTTAAGGTATGAAATAAACTATTGATGGCCAAAATAGGGGCTAATAACTCCAAGATTTCGGTTTGATCAACAAGAAATGAATATAGACATGTCACAACATCAAATGAATTATCTTAGACCTTAATTTTAGTGATTTAGGTCGTTTAAGGAAATATTTAACAATAAACGAACCAAAAATAACAAAAATCTGATCAGACGATTGGTAGAGTTACATGATAGAGTTTAGAGAAACCCATGCGTACCGCTATGGGTGGTTTCCACCAAATTTTCCAAAATACATTTTTAGTAGCTGAAGTTCCAAAAATGTTTTTTAGCCATTTTAAGCGATTTTAAGGACTATTTGACATGTTTAAAAGTTATGAAATCATAAACTAAGTTGTACACAATTAACTACCTATAAATGCACGATTTTATTGACACGAAAGCTCCGAAATACATTCCCGAATCGGGTAAACAAATACGAATACAAAAAACCCGAAATGTCACACTATTCACCAAACACCGTCCGTAAAACATCTCCGCAGAAAGCATATTTTATGGATACCTTCCACCTGAGATTCATACAAGATCAGTAGAAAGGCTAAGACAACCCCTCGTGAGGAACGCTTCCTAAAAAGCTACTTTAAATACTCTTAAGTCCATAATTCCTCCCGCCTGTAAAATGTGAAAGAAACAACGGACTAGGGGACTTGAAGAGGTAGTGTCCTGGATCCACCTTAGAGAAATCAGAAGCCTTGCAGAAGGGTCCACACCCTCCATGGATCAACATTAATTATTCTTTAGTTCTAACATCTATAAGGGGCATGATGCCGACAAAAGTGCCACCATGCGCCGCACATCACCCCTTGCATTCTAGACGGTTTGACCTCAAGATCATCCTAGGTATGGCACAAAAAGGAAGTATCTTGGCTAAAGCGACCTCTAGCCAATAAGAGGAAGACAACACACCATCACTAGTACAACAACAAATTATGTACTAATCAAAACTTGTGCTAAACTGGGAAAAATTTTATTTATTGTTAAATAATGGCATTGTTCTTGGGCACAAGATCTCCCAAACTGTACTAGAGGTGGATAGAGCTAAAGTAGAAACCATTTCCAAACTTCTACCACCCACATCTGTTAAATCCATTAGAATTTTTCTTGGCCATGTGGGTTTTTATCTTCGCTTCATCAAAGACTTTTCAAAGATAACCCAGCCCTCTTAAAAATTATTCTCCATTCATCTTCTCCAAAGAATGCTTGAATGCATTCCAAATTTTGAAGGACAAACTTATATGCTCCATTATGGTAGCTCCAGACTTGACGTTACCATTCTAACTCATGTGTGATGCAAGTGACTTCGTAGTTGGAGCATGTGACACCCGCTTAAAATCTAGCCTAATCCAATGCTAATGTAATCTGCGTTATGTAATAAAATATTATAAGAAATAAAATAATGATATTTTAGTTCCAAACACTCAAATATATATAAATATATATATATATATATATACACACACCTCATTTTATTGAGTGCGAAAAAGTTCAAGTTTTTCGGGTAGCGAACATAACGCGAAACGAATAACAATAATGACTTAAATACGACTAAATGTCCAAACTTGTAAGGAATGACTTGAAAGATTATAATAAACACATTAGTATTAAGTGATAAACTTATTTTTAGAAGATTCATTTCGAAAAAGTTAAAGAGTTTGAGGTTCAAGAGCCAGTGTCGGACACCGGACGAGCCCGAACTTAACTGTCACCAAATTTCAGTTTCATTAGTCCATATTGTCTAGAATTCAATTTCGGATAAAACCTGATAAAAATTATTAGAAACTGAGTTCGTTTGGTTAATTATAATTTGGTAAACGTAAATCGAAAAAGTTAGAACTTTGTTTTAAATCTAGTAAAAACCACCCAACCCTTCAATTCCCACCAACAAAACGGGCCCCATATTCCACCATATCCCACTCCTTGTTTTAAATTAAAACATCCTCATCATAACCCTCCTAACCCTAGGTTATGTGTTGTACACCCCATAACCACTCCACTATTCAAAGCTAATTATATATCATCACCCTGCACCCTTTTCCACTTCCTCTTTATAAGTCACGACCCACCGCCACCACTTTTCATCATCTTCAAAACCCACTCACTACATGTCATCCAAGAACACAATAACATCATAATTTTGATAATAATAAATAAAAGGAAATGATGTTCGTTTATTTAAATGTGTGTTAATATTTAATTAAGATTAAATATAACAAAGGAATATGGACTTGGATTATTAAAAGACAGAATAAAGGGTGGTGATGGGCCTTAGTTCCATGGGCTTAAGAGGGTATAAATACTCCCTTAAACCTCCTCGCCCCCCTAAAACCCTAAAACCTTCATTTCTTACATTCCAAGATTCATACACACTCAAAATCCACACACAAACCTCCTCCATACGGCCGTGACCAAGAAAGAGAAGATCCAAGACCAAAACCAAGCCTAAATCATGATATAACTTGACTATACAAGCAAGATACGAGCTTATCATCTCATATCGAAGCTAACCGTAGCCTAGAAATGTCAAAAGGTATGTTCTTTACATATAAAGGTTATGTGTTTATGAACGGTTTGCCCTAAAACTTAACCCTAGAGTAAATCGGGTATAGACGAACCATAAAGTTGCAAACTTGATGTAAAAATGGACTTAAGGAACTTGTTAGTGTATACGGTTCATGTTACAAACCCTAGATCTAGTTAAAATAACTTTATAGGTAATAAAGGTTCAAACTTTATGATACACGAACTAGGTATTTGGGCAAAGAGGTTACAGGAATGTTAAGGGGTAGTATGGTGCAAAGTTAGGAGAGTGGATGATAACCGAGGGCATGAAAAACGATAATAAAGGACCAAGCTATAGCAGCTCATTTGAATACAACATAACCACTCGCATACAATGAATATACTCGAATACATGGAAAGGCTTGCATACAACACTTATATTCGAATATACGGATGGGTCGAATACAATGTATATAGTTGAAAACATGGATGGTTCGCATACATATATACATTCGAATACAATGAATATGTTTGAATACATCATAAATTCGAATACATACATATACTAGAATACAATATACATGTTCGCATACAATGTTATACTCGAATACATTATAATATAGCATACAATGTGAGACTCGAATACATTATAATCTCGCATACAATGTGAGACTCGAATACATTATAATGTCGCATATTTAACAACTCGGACTTTTCGAGAACTATATTAAAACCCGACCCATTTCGTGTTCGGGAAATTTTCCGCATTTATCGAGTTTAAATGGATTATTATATTATTATTAATTAATTTATAATTAAATCTTTCTTGTTTTGGCAAAAACAACCCAAAATTCAAACTCTTACCCAATTATGTTTCCACCTTAAATCCCCAGGAACTAATATAAAAACTACAAATATTATTTTATTATAATTTTGACCCAGACCCGTTAACCCATTTACCCTCAAACCTGAATCCGATCGTGAACCCAATTGATGTTTCTTGAGCCACAATCAACGGCCTAATCCTAAAAATGATATCACGAGATTTTTAACAAGCCATGATCGACCCTAAACGCGATTACAATTAGGAAACAAGGATCTGGTATATATAAAATCGATCGTTCTTGAGTCGGTTTAACCCTAATTTGTAAAATCTATATAAACAATGATCATAACACAATTTAATCTACACATACAATCTCCTAGCCGTCGCCATTCATAAGCCTAAACTTAATCGCTTCTTCGTGTTCAATTGTTATTGTTCTTGATCTTCTCGTAGCCCTACGCTGTCGTCCGTCATTAACCCACCTTCGTTCATCATAAGAGGTAATTGAATACATGGTTACAATCGTGTTTATGTGTAGTTCAAAATCGCCAATATTAATTTGATTATGTTTGATGGGA
Organism: Bidens hawaiensis; assembly: GCF_021521415.1. Lineage (NCBI taxonomy): Eukaryota > Viridiplantae > Streptophyta > Magnoliopsida > Asterales > Asteraceae > Bidens > Bidens hawaiensis. The sequence continues at coordinate 9,443 of NW_027504408.1, forward strand.
AAGATCAATTTGATGTTAGGGTTCTTAAGCAATTTGAGTTGGATCTGCTACTGTTGGTTATATATATCTGCCACTGGATTATAACCAAGTTAGTCACTAGCCCAGTTGGCTGGTGCAATGTGGTTGAGGTTCCTGGATGGTTGGTCGCGGGTTCTAACCTTCAGCCCGTCCGTTTTTGTTTATTTTTTGTATTAATTTTCTAAAATCATTTAATAAGTATATTATTAATAATATTAATTAAAAAAAACTATTTTATTTAAAAACCGACTATATAATACTTGTTTTCTTGCGTCTTTAAGTCTGTATGTATAAGTAAACATATATGTATATATAATAACATGAAAACTAATATTTATTATTTTAATATATATATATATATATATATATATATATATATATATATATATATAGACACATATACATTACAAGTAAACTTTACTTATAAATATACAAACTAATAATATTGTAAAAGATGTGATTTACTTATATAATATTTTTATATAATAATAGAGAATTATAATATACTTTGTTTATAATTTGACAATCAAATAATTCATATAATATCTTTATATATAGTAAATATCATATTTTTTATGATTAAAAAGATTATCGTATGACTTAATAATAATTCTAATTATCGAGCTTTCTTAATCGATCTAGATCATTAACTTAGCGTATATTAGTATTATTTTTCCTTATTAGGCGTTATCGTCAACGCGCGTGATCTGCTTTCATCATTTTTATTGTTATCTATTCACTCTTGTTCGTCTATTAAGGTGAGTATCACTTTCCCCCTTTTAAACTCATTTTATACCGTTTTGGGGACATATTCGTAAATAATATTTCTTATATATACTTATACTCAAAACTGCAACTATTGTCTTATGTGCTAACAAATTATACCTTACTTGTTTATGTGCTTACTTGCTTTATATGCTACAGCATTCAGAGAGGTCCAACATAATCTCAGAATAAATGATCATACGTCAGTCGTTATAGCCTTTGTGTTTCTTGACATCTCAGTTATACTTGCTCATTTGGTTAATTTGTTATTCTCATATCACTTGTTGCAATTACTTATTTTTATATATACTATATGTACATTTAAACTGGTGTGTTGCTCACTCAACATGTGTTGTTGACAAAACTTGATTTTCGCATATGCAGGATATCGTAGAAATTTAATGCAGATTGGTGAGGACTCAGTGAAGAATTTAAGTTAGAAAATAATTAATCAAGATCATTTGTTATATAAGTTGTATTGTTGTATGTGTATGGATTTTGTATTTGTTTGTATTTGATTTATTTGAAAACTTAATTTAATTAATATATATTGTCATTTAAATAATGTTGCATGATAGTAACCTTTGAAAAGCTGTGAGCAATCAGTTCGCGCCCCGACATATCCTCCGTAGGTTGGGGTGTGACAACATACATTGTGTATACCCGAATACATTATGGACTCGCATACATATGTATACACTCAAATACATTAAAGTATTCGAATACAATATTTATTCGAATACAATAATGTATTCGAATACAATAATGTATCTGAATACAAGGGTATTCAATTGAATACAAGCCTTACTTGGGGTCTGTTTACTCGAATACAATGATACCCGAATACAAATTGTGTGCTAAGCGTATAACTAATCGAATAAAAGTGAAAGATAGAAAGAATGGGTGTAGATGATTGCCTATTCGAATGCAATGGGCCTGTATTCGAATGCAAATCCCTTAGAGAACAAAAGTATACTAGGCTATGCTTAGGAATGCCATGCCTTACAAGACCATTAGAATAGACAAGACTTAGCCATTTTGGCTGAAACCTGAATAATGTGATTAGAACAAGTATTGATACATGTACTTAATGTACAGTCAGAAGAGCTCAGTTAAAGAGAGGAATAACAATTAACGGAGAACGTAACAAAATCCAGGTGAGTTTCTAGCCACATTCCTTGTTATGTTTTCGGGGCTGTGTGCATACTCGATGTGATTAGTTAATACACTCACCTTAAGTGGTAATGGTATGTCTTATATGATTTATGTATGAATGAATGCTTGACGATGCATGAACGATCTTAAGATATTGCATGTACTGTCAAGTGATAGATTAAAGATATGATATGTATGTATGTATGTATGTATGAAAGTTATATTATGAATGTATAGAAAGGTATGCAAGGTATGGTTAGAGAGGGAACAGACCCTAATTATATATGCGAATGAAAGAAACAAACCCTAATAATATCTGCGAATGTAGGGAAGAGACCCGAATAATATATGCTAATGTAGGGAACATACCCTATTAATATCCGCGAATGTAGGGAACAGACCCTGATAATATCTGCGAAGGTTATAGGACGAGGTGTATGTATATATGTATGTATGTATCAAAAGTTGAATGAAGGTATGATTGCATGAACGTATGAAGAAAGGTAAAAAGCTATGTATGTATATGTACCTTCGGGTGCTTATTTAAGTAAGTGTATGGAAGTATTGTATGTTACTTGTATTAACTAGAAATCACTCAGTATAGCTGACTTTTAGTATGCACACAGGTGAGTAGAATGAGGCAGCTAGCTTGAGCGGGGCACATGGTTGAAGAATAAGAAGCTGACAAATGAATGTTCATGATGTTTTTATAATTAATGCTTCATTTTGGAAAGACATGGATGTTCATTTAAGACACGTTTATAAATTAATATGTAATGTTTAATGAAAGTTTTATATTCTGCAAAAGTTTTAATAAACTCTGATATTTAGAATTGTGTTTATGAGTAAATCCAATGTCCAAAGTGATGCACCGGTAACCAGGCCTTACAAGTTGCTATCAGAGCAAAGTTCGAGTGAATTAAGCATCCAACATGCTTAGACTCGAACAGAGAATAAGATTTAAGTAAGAAAAGAAAGAAGATGCCATTTCAAGAACGCCATGTGTCACCCAACCAAGCTAAGTAAAGGTAAAGTGTATGATTAAATAATGTGTAATAATGTTAGCTTAACTGCTTAAGAAAGGATATGTGTATGTTAGGGATAGGACAAATGATTGTTTGATTAATTAACTGTTAAAAAGTAGAACTTAGCACAAATTGACTCATAAGGGGAAGTGTATAGGACACGGAAAGTAACGTGATCAGCTAATCACAGCTGGCCACTATTATTACCAGTTAGCCTTTTTATCCTTGTACTAAATAGTTCCTTGAGTGACGATGTTTGTGTTTCCATATAGAATACGAATGGCTGGAGCTAGGAAAGTTGCTGGACAAGGAGGTGGTACGGGATGTCGTGGTAGGCCACGTAGGGTCCGAGAACTATCTGGAGAACCAGTTTTCAACTCTGTAGAGGGGACAAGTGAGACTCTGCGAGGACCAAGACAGAGTGAAGTTTCTCAACTTGACCCTGCTGTTCAAACTGTCATTGCTCAAGCTGTAGCTGCGGTAGTGAGGAACTTGCAACCGCAAAAGTCTGCAGGAAGTCATGCAAGAACTACTGAGAGGTCAGGGGAGAATGGTAGGAAATATGATAATGAAGAGAAAAGTGACTCTAGTGAAGTTCGATCTAGGAAGGTTGATAACAGGAAGAGAGGACGAGGTGGGTGTAACTACAAGTCATTCAAAGGTTGTGACCCGCCGAAGCTAACTGATTTTTGAGACGCAGTCGCTACTCTCCAATGGAAAACCACAATGGACATGGTTATCCGAATTAGCGAGTGTCGTCCCGACTCCCGACAAAGGTTATCAGTCGTTTGGGGATGAGATTAAAGCAATGAGGTTGGATGATCTGAAGGAGTTGATAATGAAATGGTTCTGTGCTGATGCCAAAGTTGAAAGGGCTGAGATGAAGTTTCTGAACTTGAAGGTGGGAAAGATGACACACCGTGAGTATACTACCGAATTCAACCGAATGTCTAGGTCGATTCCTGATATGGGTAACATTGAGGCCTAGAGTATCAAGTGCTATGTAAGAGGACTGTCGTAGAATGTCCACACGCTAGTCAGGGCAAATAAACCTGCTACGTTTGACTCAGCAGTGGTACTCGCTGAGATGGTATATAATGACATGGCAGTGGATAATGTGGTAGTGGGGGGATGAGAAGAAGGATATGAAGTGGGTTAATCTTGCTAAGCGACCCGGTACCCAGTTATGGAACTCCAAATACAAGAAACAGAAGGTGTGGGAGAAGGAGTCGTTCAAGACTTGCGGTAAAATGCAAGGTGGTGAGTGCAAGTGGGGCACTAGTTCTGATATGTGCCATAAGTGTGGAAAATCCCATTGTGGGGAATGCAGGTTAGGGTAAAATGGATGTTACAAATGTGGGATAGTGGGGCATTTTGCTCAGGATTGCCATGCAAACCCCGCATGTTATAGGTGCGGTCAGACTAGTCACCTAGCGAGGGCTTGCACGAGCGGTGAAGCTGGAGGAAGTGAAAAGATGGATCCTGATCAGACCAGACCTAGAACTAGGGCGTACATGCTGACTCAAGAGAAGGCCAAGAAAATTCCAGATGTGGTGACAGGTACGTTTTTAGTAAACGGTATTTCTGCTTCAGTATTGTTTGATTCTGGTGCAAATAAAAGTTTTGTAACTACACCAATTAGTAAATTAGCTAGAATGAAATGTTTCCGAGTGCATGAAACCTTTATATTGGAAACCACTAGTGACACCTCGATTAAAATAATGAAAATGGTTAAGGACTGCAAGATAGAGTTAGAGGGACGTGAGTTCCCTGCTACCCTGTATGTGATATCCCTAGGAGGATTCGATGTAGTTCTGGGAATGGAATGGTTATCTAAGTTTGAAGCTCAGATAGTGTGTAAGAGTAGGAGAATAAGGTTAAAGTCCCTGGATGGTAGTGCGGTGACGGTTTATGGTGATAAAGAAAGTTCGGGGCTAAATGTCATTTCGATGATAAAAGCCGAGGTATTGTTAAGACGAGGGTGTGGTGCCTACCTAGCGTATGTGGTCAAAGCTACGGCCGAGTCGAAAGAAATGAAATATGTTCCTATCGTGTGAAACTACACAAAAGTATTCCCAGAGGATCTTCCGGGGTTGCCACCGGAGCGAGAGATGGGATTCCAGATAGATTTAATACCAGGAGCCCAGCCCGTCGCGAAAGCACCTTACCTCCTGGCGCCATCCGAGATGAAGGAATTGATGTCCCAACTACAAGAACTCCTTGACCAAGGTTTTACCAGACCAAGTGTGTCCACATGGGGCGCACCAGTGCTATTTTTTAAGAAGAAGGATGAAAGTATGAGAATGTGCATAGACTATCGTGAGTTGAACAAACTTATGGTGAAGAATAGATATCCGTTGCCACAGATTGATGATTTGTTGCAAGGTTCGAGTTGGTTCTCCCGAATAGATCTTAGATCAGGCTAACATCAGCTAAAAGTGAAAGAGGCATGCATCCCTAAGATAGCGTTCCGGACGCAATATAGACACTACGAGTTTCTCGTGATGTCATTCGGTCTAACGAATGCTCCCGCAACATTTATGTACATGATGAATAGGCTGTGTCGACCGATGTTGGATAAGTCAGTTATCATTTTCATTGATGATATATTGATTTATTCAAAGAGAGAGTCTGATCATGTTGAGCATCTGAGGGAAGTATTGGAGACTCTGAAGGAAGAGAAGTTGTGTGCTAAATTTTCGAAATGCGCGTTATAGTTACGAGAAGTGTAGTTTCTAGGTCACGTAATCAATCCTGAAAGGATTATCGTGGACCCAGCTAAGATTGAAGCGATAACGAATTGGAAGACTCCGTAGAACCCGACTTATATACGAAGCTTCTTAGGGTTGGCTGCCTATTATAGGAGATTCATTAAAGGCTTCTCCAAGATAGCTGCACCATTGATCGGTATGACCCGAAAGTCTATAGTATTTAGTTGGGGTAAGTTTCAAAAAGAAGCTTTTGAGGAGTTAAAAAAAAGACTCACGCAAACTCCAATCCTTGCTTTACCCGAGAGTGACGAGGACTTGGTTGTTTGTATTGATGCCTCGCATCGTGGCTAGGTTGCGTGTTAATGCAACGAGGAAAGGTTATAGACTATGCGTCTAGACAATTTGAAAGTTCATGAAAGTACTTATCCGACGCATGATTTAGAGCTAGCAGCAGTAGTACATGCTCTTAAGACATGGAGACATTATCTGTGTGGTACTAAGTGTACTATTTACATAAATCATAAAAGTTTAAAGTACTTCGAGCAGAAAGAATTAAACATGAGGAAGAGAAGGTGGTTAGAATTGATAAAGGACTACGACTGAGATATCAAGTCCTATCCTGGAAAGGCTAATGTGGTCGCTGACGTGCTAAGCCATAAGAATGAGGAAATCAGTGCAACAGTGAAGTCGTATAAGTTGATTGTTAGCTTGGATCTCTTAGAAGAAATCATCAAGGTACAGTCTGAGGTGCTAGAAGATGATTGACTAATGAAGAAGGAAAGAATTGTTGGGCAACAAGACAAACTGATGGAAAACACTCATGGTGTTAAGATTAGGTTTGACTGTATGTGGATTCCACGCCATGGGTATCTCATAGGTCGAATCTTAGATGAAGCTCACAAGTCGAGATACTCGATTCATCCAGGATCCACCAAGATGTATCAGGATTTGAAAAGAGACTACTGGTGGCCGGGAATGAAGAATGATGTGGTAGATTACGTCAGTAAGTGCTTAACTTGTTTACAAGTTAAGGCAGAGCATCAGAAGCCTTATGGGAAAATGCATTCTTTGGAGATACCTGAATGGAAATAGGAACACATCACCAAGGATTTCATCTGCCTCATACAGCTAAACATCATGATACCATTTGGGTGATTGTGGATCGTTTGACGAAGAGTACTCACTTTCTGCCTATACGAGAAGCTGTCTCGTCAGAAACGTTAGCCAGTTTTTTCATAAAAGAGGTTGTGACTAAGCATGTGGTACCACTGTCGATCGTGTCCGAAAGAGATACCCGCTTTACTTCTAGATTTTGGAGAAGTTCCATGAAGCTATGGGAACAAGATTGAACATTAGTACGGCGTATCATCCTCAAACAGATGGACAGTATGAAAGGATGATCCAAACCCTTGAGGATATGCTACGTGCTTGCGTTTTAGACTTTGGAGGAAGTTGGGATGATCATCTATATCTTGCAAAATTCTCTTATAACAGCTAACATTGAAGCATTGGTATGCCACTGTTGGAAATGTTGTATGGAAGGCGTTGTAGAACTCATGTATGTTGGGGAGAGATTGGCCATAAGGAGCTCAGAAACCTGGAAGCCGTACAAGAAACCTCGTCAAGGTTCGATCAGATCAAGGCAATTATTAAAGCTGCACAAGACCGTCAGAAGTCGTATGCCGATAAGCGGCGACGACCATTTGATTTTGACATAGGTGAGAATGTGATGCCCGAATTTTTCGTTTTATGAAGAGGGGAAAGTTGAGTCCGAGACACATTGGGCCGTTTAAGATCATAGATCGGGTGGGTGAAGTGGCTTATAAGCTAGATCTACCAGAAGAATTAGAAGGAATCCATTAAACCATCGATGTTTCTCATCTAAGGAAATGTCTGGCTGATGACACGTCCCATGTGCCATTGGTAGATATTGAGGTTGATGAACAGTTGAGCTACATTGAGCAACCGGCGGAGATAGTTGACCGTAAGGAAAAACAACTTCTTCACAAGGTTATACCTTTAGTGAAAGTGATATGGAAGCATCGCAAGGGATCGGACGCTACTTGGGAAGTTGAGGAAGAAATGCGCAAGTTTTACCCAGATTTGATTTAGTAATAGTTTGGCTTCGGGACGAAACCTCTTTAAGGAGGGAAGACTTGTAACATCCTAATTTTGGTAATAATAATAATTTTAATAATAATAAATAAAAGGAAATGATGTTCGTTTATTTAAATGTTTGTTAATATTTAATTAAGATTAAATATAACAAATGAGTATGGACTTGGATTATTAAAATATGGAATAAAGGGTGATGATGGGCCTTAGGTCCATGAACTTAAGAGGGTATAAATACTCCCTTAAGCCCCCCCCCCCCCAACCCTAAAACCCTCATTTATTACATTCCAAAATTCCTACACACTCAAAACACAAACACAAATCTCCTCCATACGCCCGTGACCAAGAAAGAGAAGATCCAAGACCAAAACCAAGCCTAAATCTTGATATAACTTGACTACACAAGCAAGATACGAGCTTATCATCTCATACCGAAGTTAACCGTAGCCTAAAAACGTCAAACGATATGTTCTTTACATATAAAGGTTATGTTTCTATGAACTGTTTGCACTAAAACTTAACCCTTGAGTAAATCGGGTATAGATGAACTATAAAGTTGCAAACTTGATGTAAAAATGGACTTAACGAACTTGTTAGTGTATACGGTTCATATTACAAACCCTAGATCTAGTTAAAATGAGTTTGTAGGTAATAAAGGTTCAAACTTTATGATACCCGAACTACATCTTTGGGCAAAGGAGGTTACGGGAACGTTAAGAGGTAGTATGGTGCAAAGTTAGGAGTCTGGATGATAACCAAGGGCATGAAAAATGATAATAAAGGACCAAGCTATTGAAGCTCAGTCGAATACAACATAACAACTCTCATATAATGAATCGAATACATGGAAAGGCTCGCATACAACACTTATATTCGAATACACTGATGGGTCTAATACAATGTATATAGTCAAATACATGGATGGTCCGCATACATATATACATTCGAATACAATGAATATGTTCGAATACATCATAAATTCGAATACATACATATACTCGAATACAATATACATGTCCACATACAATGTTAGACTCAAATATATTATAATCTCACATACAATGTTAGACTCGAATACATTATAATCTCGCACACATTGTGTATATCCGAATACATTATGGACTCGCATATATATATATATACACACACACACTCAAATACATATTTGAATACAATAATGTATTCGAATACCATACTGTATCCAAATACAATGGTATTAATTTGAATACAAGCCTTACTTGGGGTCTATCTACTCGAATACAATGACACCCGAATACAAATTGTATGCTAAGCGTATGATTAATCGAATAAAAGTGAAAGATAGATAGAAGGGGTGTAGACGTGCGCCTATTCGAATATAATGGGCCTATTTGAATACATGAATGTATTCGAATACAAATCCCGTTGAGAACAAAATTATACAAGGCTATGCTTTGGAACGACATGCGTTATAAGACCATTAGAATAGACCAGACTTAGCCATTTTGGTTGAAACCTGAATAATGTAATTAGGACAAGTATTGATACATGTAATTAATGTACAGTCAGCCGTGCTCAGTTAAAGAGAGGAATAATTAACGGAGAACGTAATAGATTCTAGGTGAGTTTCTAGCCCCATTCCTTGTTTTGTTTTCGAGGTTGTGTGCATGCTCGATGTGATTAGTTAATACACTCACCTTAAGTGGTAAGTGCATGTCTTATATGATTTATGTATGAATGAATGCTTGACGATGCATAATCGATCTTCGGATATGGCATGTAC
>NW_027504409.1:0-27051 GCF_021521415.1 Bidens hawaiensis
ACATACAAAAATATTTAGAAATTATAACAAATATAAAACCATAAATGGGTCACCTTATATTTTTGTTAGCACACCTACTTGTTCCATATGTTCTAAGCTTGCACATGGACACAAAGCAACGACAATAATATTTGTAACCCGTGATTCAGTTGTTTATTAATCGATTTTGTTATGTAACGTACCAAATGTACCCTAACTAGTATTATACCAGGACAGGTTGGTAAAACCCGAGCGGTGATAAACTCAAATGTTGAGACGGTAAGTCGACGAGAATTCGTTTGATTTCGGTTATATGTGTTATGATACTACCGGACCTAAAAACAAAAAATTAAACAAAAAAGATATTAAATTGAGGTGGGACCAATAGATATGCGTTAGGGGTGAGCAAATTCGATACCGGTACCGATCGGTACCGGTAACGGTACCGAAACATACCAAAGTATCGAGTTTCGGAACCGGTATTTTCCGAATTTTACCTTCAATACCGGTACCGTCCCGGTACAAAAAATTTTGAAATTTCGAGATCGGGATTTTTGGTACCGATCTCATCCCTAGGTGACGTCGGTCTATAAAACTTGGGCGTTGGGAAGACCCGAGCGTTGTCGATCCTGAGCATTGAGGCAACGAGTCTACGCAAATTTGGTCGGTCTATGTCACGTTCTTTATTGTACCGGAACTAAAACAAAAACAAACAAACAAAAAGAACTGACATTCGGTTGGTTTTTGTTAGTTGGTTACGGTACCAAAATTATAACAAAATGCTCTGAGTCTAAATGAAATCGGTCGGTTACGTCACGTTCGTTACGATACTAAAACTAAAACAAAATTGAAATTCGATTAGTTTTTTATTATGGTACTGGAGTAAAACAAAAAAAATAAAAACATAACAAAATGCCGTGGGCCAATTTGGTGCCGCCAAGTGACCCCAACTGGGACTTAGCGGTACCAAATCTTTCGATTTTTTATATGAAATAATAATTTCATTCATTTCAAAGATCATACGTATTAAGAGGGTGTTTGGGATTGCTTATTAAAGTGCTTATGGCTTTTGGAGTGGCAAAATATCCAAAATGCCCCTCCAAAAGCACCTATAAGCTCCACATAAGCACTTTTAATAAGCAATCTCAAACATGCTCTAAGTCACAAACACGTGGAAATAAATAATAATACATACCTGGATCATGTTAGAACACAAAGAAGTAGCACAGCCAAGTTTGCAATAGCCTAGATTTTGTGCATTATCATCCATATCCATATTCATTGTTATTGTTGAAGGTGGAGGTGGTGCTAGTCTGGCTTCAAGACATTTTTTGTAATATTTGTAGGTACATTCACAAGGCTTGTTTTGTCCAACCAAACAAAAGAACATGCACTGATTAAGGCAACTAGTGAAAGGAATAGGATTTGTAATTGTACCTTGTCCTTTAACCATCCTCATCGCCATCATCATCATGATCATGTACATTATCATCTTTTTCTTGGAGTCCATATTTTTTTTCAAACTAAAATTATATTGTGTTGTTGTTCAAACTCTCAATCTTTCTAGGTATTATATAGAGAGGAGGTATGATTTTTTTATTATGAGAATAATTTGGGATTTGGGTTGGGTCCCACTTATTAATAAAAGAGTCAAATGTAGCATATCACACATTAAATTGATTAGGAACCAAATATGATGTTATGAGAAAGATTTTTATTGACTATCAGACCTTATAAAGAAATCTAATGTGTAAAAATTTGTCGGTGGATGAGCAAAGGATCATCGTAGGTCAATTAGTTGATAGATTACTGATGTAACTACCACCTCCGGGACACTAATTGATGTAAGTGAAGATCACTAACGAGACGGATCAATGGAAAAATCAAAAATCCTCACCTAAGTACACTAAAAAACAATTTCTCTTTCTTTTTTTTAGAATTTTATTTTATTCATTGCTGAAATTCTATTATCAATTGATGATTACAATAAATCCAAAATATAATTCTTAGTAATTCTTTATAAATAAGAAGAATTTTGAGACTAATGTGACAAGCCCTTTTTTTTATATGTTAGTTAAAATAACTACTTATTCTAGCTCAGTTATATTGTTTTTATTTCAATCAAATAGTCTTATGGCTGGTAGCCTAGTTACAAAAACAAAGTCTCTTAAACACCAAATGGTCCCTCTCTGAAATAACAAAAAATTATTTTTCCAAAAAAAAATATATATACGGTCAAATTTATATACTATATTGAATGTATGTCAAATGTATAAAATGAATAACTTAAATAGAAAATATCATTAAATAGGGTGAAAAAAAATTAATTACTTTGACTAATTGAAAATGTTATTAGCATTAATTAGAGTAAATAAAAGATTAATCATCAGCAATAAGTGAATTACTTTTTTTTAATTGTTTTCGCACTTCAGTGGAGTTAATTAATTTCCTTTAAAAAAAAGAAAGAAAAATAGTTTGAAGGTTCGAAACCCGGCTCAAATAAATGGTTTTTCTATAGTGGCGGGTTTCTTCTTGATGATGTTCCAGGGTGAGTCAGGTCTGGAGCGTTAAAATCAGTATGAACAGTTAAAATCTCGTCTGTAGAAGGTTAACTCAGGTATTGAGGGGAATATCAAACACTGTTAAAAAAAATTTTGCTTCTAATTAAAGTTGTACTTTATGTATATTCTACCTTTAAAAAAATATGTTGCTAGGTACATTTTTATTTTTTATGTATGATTGAACCCCAAAATGCTTGAACATGTACCTTCACATACCTTAAAAAAATTATGTCTTGACACACCAGGACCACTGTAACAATGGCTATGGACATGGATGAAAATACACAAAATCTTAGCTATTGCAAACTTGATCATGTCCTTGTGCTATTTCTTTGTGTTCTAACAAGCTACAAAATGATCTAGGTGTGTATGCTTTCCTTGTGTTTATTTTTATGGCCGATATTAAGAAAGACATAGACAAGCGGTATTATCAACTTGACGATAAATCGTTCACTAATGCCTGTAGGTTGTGCCATATCAGTAGACCCAAATCTAGTTATACGAATTTTCATTTTAGAACGACAAACTCACACAATTTCTAACTCTACTACTAAATTAAGTATTTTTGTCCGTCACAAGACTTGAACTCTTACCGGTCACCAGTTAGGTGGAAATAAACCTTGATATGGGATATATTGAATATGTTAATTTGACTTTTTTTATATAAAAGAAAATCTTCGTAAATATATTTGTTATTTGATGATTGTTATAGGTTTATCGACTTAGTTATCACAACTAACAATATGACAGCTACAGACTGACTGAATAACAATAAAAGATAAATATAAAGATAATTTTATTCTTAAATTCCTAATTCCGAAACACAAACCCGAACCCAAACCCAAACCCAACCCAAAATCATTATCTTTAATAGATAATAATATCTGCTCAATCAAAACTATTCTGATAATATTTTATTACATAGTCATTAACCTCAAAATTAACCATCACAATCAAATTCATAGAAAGTAAGGTTCTCCTTGTTGAGGTGGCAATTAATAGCTCTGAATGCACTTATTAGAACAAGAATCCACACATTTGCCCATGTTTTCCCCCTCTGAAAAAAAAAATCATACAAAACATAATTTATATAAATATAAAACCATAGATGCATCATCTCTGTGCTCATATATTTTTTACCAAGCCTTTGTATTTATATACTTTAAGGTTAGGTGTGGCCCCCATAGAAACCTTATTTATATTTAAACCCAAAAATTTCGATTGCCCCCATAAAAGTTTGGTTAAGCCCTTAAATCGCCACCCACCCAAGAAAAGAAATCCTGGGTCCGACATTGGTGTGGACACAAAGCAACGACAATGATATACTCGTGTTTCATTTGTTTAATCGATCTTGTTATGTTACATTCACATTAAACAATATGGACCAAACCAAATATACCCTAAGTTACAAACACAAGGAAAGAATACATACCCGGATCTTGTATATGGCTAATGTTGGAGCACAAAGAAGTAGCACAACCAAGTTTGCAATAGCCAAGATTTTGTGCATTTTCATCCCTATCAATAGCCATTGTTATAGGTGGTGCTGGTGTGTCAAGACATCTTTTTAGGCATGTGGAGGTACATGTGCAAGCATTTTGTGGTTCAATCATACAAAAAAACATGCACCTAGCATAGCAAGTAGTGAAAGGAATTGGATTTGGAGCCATACCCCCACCCCCAGGCCCAAGCCCACCCCCACCCCCAGGCCCAGCCTGCCCTTTGACCATCCCCATGACCATCATCATGATCATGCCCATCATCACCATCAACTTCTTGGAGTCCATTTTTTTTCTCAAACTAAAAGTTTTGTGGTTGTTTAAACTCTCTTTCTATGTATTATATAGAGAAGAAGTATAATTTCTTGATCTAAGAGAATAATTATGTGAATTGGGTGGGTCCCACTTGTATTAGTAAAAGAGTCAAATGTAGCATATTACACATTAAATTGATTGAGTGCAAAATATGATGTTATCATGTTATGGATGGTGGATGTATATATACGCAATCAGATGATTTTCATTTACAGCTAGATTTTATTGGAAAACTTTATACGAGTAAAAATTTCGTTGATGGACGGATCATCGTAGGTCAATTTACTGACAGATTATCGGCATAATCAGCACCTTTGGAACACTAGTTGTCTTGTTGATATTACCGAAGATCAATGACGAGAGGTATCAATGGAAAAATCCTCATCTACAGTCATTTAAAAAATATATAATACTTGTTGCAATAAATTAGAAATATTTTTCTTAAAAATAAGTTCTTGAAAAAATAAGAAGAATCTATAAAAGTAGTTGATGGTAGCTGTTGTAATATGCCTTTTATTATTAATTGACATTTTGTTGATCTTTCAAAGAAAAAATTATGAATTTTTTTTAATTATTATTTTAACTATTATTCTAATTAACTTGGTTTTATTGTATTTAACACAATCAAAAGTAATTAAGTACTATTACCACATTAATGTAAGGACAAATATATAAAGATATTCAATGGAAAATTTATAATTATAGATATAATAATTAAATTAAGAGGTTGGATTGTTGACTTGTTGGCTAACATCAACCATTAATGTTTTCTTTATTTTTTTTCATAAGAGAAATGTAAAATGGAATTGTTATGAGATCGCATATAACATTTGGAGGTAACTCATACCCATAAAATTGTATTCTTATAATCATATTATGTAATTAATAAATGTTTTTTAAACATCGAAAGACTTGTGATGTTAGACAATAAATACATGAAAATTACTACTTGATGAGGGACGATGTCTACTAGTTTCGTTTGGGGAACTACGAGTATGAACATTGGGTTTACTCCAACCTAGTGTATCAAGCCTAAACACCGCTAATTATGGTATCATGTGTGTATTTAAACGGAGAATGCTATGGGGTGACCTTTCCCTACCAAGTGATTATTTCGAAATGGGCTTCACTTGAATATTCTACTTACATAGTTGGGTTAATATGCACTTACACATTGTTGTGTCAATTGTTTTATTTTACAGGCTTAACAACTTGTCGTAGACGATTTATTTTACCTTTTAAGATGTTCAATGTATCGATAAGCCTAGAGGCTAGTAAACGATGACCAAATATCCAATAGCGGAGTTAGGAATGATTGTCACAAGCTTAGACAAGTGTAACCTTGAAGGAAGATGCCTTGGTGCACTTTTATGAATTGAAAACAATGTTATTTAATTAATAATGGTCTAGACAATGCGTATTTTGGTTAAATTAGACAAGTAACTAGATCAACATGGTGCCACATTGCCACGCTTCACGCCCCCATGCTCCTTTCGCGTCCCATTTGTCACTTTGTTTCGCATAGTGCGCACCCTTGGACGCGTATGTAGCAGGGTGTCGTGCCTATTTCACACTGACCACAAGGATGACCATATTTTAACGTCCATATAATTATTATTTTTTGAACAAACTCAGCAAGTATAGTTTTTTTGAACGACCTTAGCATCCATAAAATACATTATATTTCGTAATGATAAAATACTAATGATGAAGATGTAACTATCTTAATAATATTAATCAAAGAAGTAGTGGTAAATAAAATAAACACTGCATTAATAACATATTTGACTTTAGTTTACTATTCACATTATAAATTTACAACACAGAGATATACTTAGTTAAAACTAAGGTACCACTTTCGAGATTTTATGTTGGCATCACACGTGTCTCTCAACTTTCACTTTCTTGATTTTGATTTAAACATCTTTAATATGAAAACAAACTATCAATAGTTTTACATAATAGATTGTTGGGTTGTTCTTTTCTTTCAACTGTTATACTATTATTTAAATGAAATCCCGACAAGCAAGAATCTAGACAGAAAACTATAAAGGAAATGCACGACGCTCAAAACAAATTAGACGACTCCGAATCACGAACCTAAGAGAATTTGACTACAAATGTAAAATTGACTAACCTCACATAAAGACACTTTTGAAACACATGAAGAAATACATGTAGCGGGGTGTAAATGAGTCAAGCTACTCGAGCTTGGATCGATAAAAAGCTCAAAACGAGCCCAAGCTTGAGGCTTGTATTCGAAGCTCGTTTAGGCTCGTCGAGACTTAACAAGCCTTGTATATATTTTTTTTTCAAGTTTAACCTCTTTTGGACTTCTATGTATTAATTTCACACAACATAGCCAAACTCGAGCGGAGCTTTGGCTCACTTAATGTGCAAAATATGCTCGAGCCGAGCTTAGTCTCGTTTAAGATTGTTTCAGGTTATAGAAAAAAGAGTTCAAAACCACACGAATAGATAAGTGGGCGAAATTGAACAAAGTATTCCCATGAAACGACCAGAAAACCCAGTACGCTATACCAGTATACCGCAAACACAAAATAATCTAATCATCATACAGAACCGAACCATGATTTCCCAATAACCAAAGTGTAATGTTATGTTGTCATGTTACAGTTTAAACAGATAACCGAACCGAAACTAACCGTGTTCACCCTTAACCAAAACATACTAATTTGAATGTAAATAAATTATTGCTTCAAGTTTTTTCATCATCTTCTTCTTCTTCTTTCCGTGAGTCAACACGCGTGCCTGGCACGTGCGAGACTTCTTCTCTGATCTGTCTGCTCACTCACTCTCACACGAGTGCCATAACAGACACACACACTTACTTATAGCTTATAGTTATAGCTGTTTTCACTTTTGTATGCTTCTCAAATTCAGCAGCCAGGCCAGGCGATTGAACTGACATTGTATTCATCCATCGATTGATCCGCTGCAGTATTGATGTGGAACTAGCTGTGAGGATCTAATTTAACTTTCTCTTCTTTACTCCATTGAATAATATTATTAGAAGTTAGAATAATATATCATGTGGATTTGTTTTCGTTATTCAAATTCCATTTAATTTGCTTGCTACTTGTTTCACTGTTAATTTATTTTCAAACTATTTCACGTTTGAGATGAGATGCTGCAGCTATTGATTTATAAGCAGCTTTGTGAAAATCGGTCGGTCTAGGCAGCCAGTATTCGATAGGGTGCCAGAGGCGATTTTATTCGACTCCGACAACACGGTTAAGTTGGATTTTTGTTGTTTTTCACCTTGGAAGACCAGAATTAAATGATTACTATGTCGATAATATTATTAAAGAATGAATATCAATTTTTGAAACACTTTTGTATTTGTCAATGTTGTAAAAATCGCGATTAGTCGCTGTAAAAAGCGATTCAGTTGCATCTAATCGGACTAACTAATTGGTAGTCGGTCAAAGACGGTCCAAATTGGCCTAAATCATTCAAAGTTGGTCAAATTTCGGTCAAAATCTTTGAAGTATTTGAAAATTTTTATTTATTAATCCAATCCGATTTTAAAGTTTAAAATTTTGACAAGTTTCGTAAATATATATATATTTTTGAAAAATAACATATAATAATCTAATCCGATTAATCGCTAGTCGGTACCACGCCGTTTGACTAGCGTGCCTAGCAAGTTCCACAACACTGGTATTTGAACATGTATTCGTTAGATATATATTGATATCCAGGCATTTTGTTCTATATATTAGTAAACCTATGATATTTGACATATATAATTTCTTTATAATTTACGATGTCCGAGTACTCGTCCCCGCCTTGGCCGAGTACTCGCAAGTCTCCAGTCGATGCGACTTCTACGACATTGTTTATAAGTTGTATTTTCAAAACATCTGAATCTGCAAGCAAATTAATGTGTATTTCATTGTGCAGGATGCAACTTTCGGATCTGTGTAAGAATGATTTCTGGAAGCTCTTGAATTATGCTCAATCTCTAATATTAAGTTATCATTGGCGTTGGATATCCGTTCTTATAATCCAAGGAATGGTGTGCTATGATCTCCTGTTGCTTGAAATTAATTGAAAGGGAATACCTAATATGGATGAATACAGTAGAAACACAGGGAGACAATCATCACGTCCGGTTTTGAAATCCATATTATCTGGTAAGTCAACAACACCTAGAGGCTCTCCTTCATTTAGAAGGTTAAACTCGAGTCGAACCCCTAGAAGAGATGGCAGAATCAATGGATTCAATACTAATTGTTTCAGAAGCAACAGGATAGTACTTTGGTTGCTTTTGATTACTCTTTGGGCTTATGCTGGATTCTATATCCAGTCAAGGTGGGCCCATGGTGATAACAAGGATGGTATATTTGGAGGAAGTGATGAAATAGAATCAATAGATAATAGTAATGAAAGTGATGAGTTGAGTGTGAGTAATGATGCATTGACGGATGAGGTTAAGATCAGTGTCAATCAGTCTGATGTGAAGAAGATGGATATTGTTATGAAAGGTAATGGCACTCGTGGTGTGTCACAGAGAATATTATCAGTGAAAAAAACGAGCAAAAGATCAAGACGAAGGTCAAAACGTGGCACTAAGAAGAAGGTTTCGGAAACTGAAAAAAGTAATGAAGTTGGAGTTCAAGAAGAAGAAATCCCACAAACGAATTCGACTTATGGGATGTTAGTGGGCCCGTTTGGGTCAATTGAAGACCGCGTTTTGGAATGGAGTCCTATGAAGAGATCAGGAACGTGTGATAGAAAAAGTCAATTTGCTCGGCTTGTTTGGTCAAGAAAATTTGTGTTGATATTTCATGAGCTTTCGATGACCGGAGCCCCACTTTCGATGATGGAGTTAGCTTTTGAGCTTTTGAGTTGTGGCACCACGGTTTCGGTAGTTGCTCTTAGCAGAAGGGGTGGTCTGCTTCCAGAACTTTCTAGAAAGAAGATTAAAGTTCTTGAAGATAAAGATAAACTCAGTTTCAAAGCTGCCATGAAAGCTGATGTTGTTATAGCCGGTTCAGCTGTTTGTGCATCATGGATTGGTGAGATCTTGTTTTCATGTTGCTTTCGTATAATAAGTTTTCAAATTTATTCAAAATGAAAATAAGTTTGATGCTGATTTGTTAAATTTGTTAAAATGATTACAGAACAATATCTTGATCATTCAGTGGCGGGAACACGACAACTTGTTTGGTGGATAATGGAAAACAGGCGGGAATATTTTGATCGATCGAAGCTCGTTCTGAATCGTGTAAAAACGTTAGTATTCCTATCCGAATCACAATCTAAACAATGGTTAGATTGGTGTGCAGAGGAAAATATTAAATTTAAATCAGCACCCGCGATAGTTCCTCTTTCCGTGAATGATGAATTAGCTTTTGTAGCTGGAATTTCATGTTCCCTAAATACCCCTGCATTCACAACCGAAAAAATGATGGAAAAAAGGCTTTTATTAAGAAAATCAGTCAGAGAAGAAATGGGATTAAAAGATAGTGATATGCTTGTAATATCACTAAGCAGTATAAACCCTGGAAAGGGTCATCTATTGCTTCTTGAATCGGTACATGCGGTGACTAATAAAATGCCAGGTGGCATGGTTGAGGGTCGTAAAAGTTTAAAGAAAATGTTGAGGGGAAGTGCAAAAAAGAATGTGAAAGATATGAAGCTTCTAATCGGGTCAGTTGGGTCCAAGAGTAATAAGGTTATTTATGTCAAATCACTTCTTGGTTTCGTTTCAAATCATTCGGGCTTGAATAATACAGTGATGTGGACTCCCGCTACAACCCGTGTTGCTTCACTTTATTCTGCAGCAGATGTTTATGTTATAAATTCCCAGGTATTATATTTCTTTTAACTCTACCTTAGTACAAATTATGCTTGCTTAGATATTATTATTTGTGTTTATCATATCATTAGTTTGTTATTGAAAAAAGATCAAATTTTACATTTCTGAATTGATGAATTTGGGTTGTGTTTTAATATCTTAAGCGAGTCAAATTAAGAAATCTGGCTAAAAAGGGACCGTGTCAAATGTGTTTATAGTTTACATATATATTTATATTTATAACTAATCATAATAACACATTAATATGTACACAAAAGTTTTAAGAATTGACATAAAAGTGTTTCGGGTCAACCAGCCCGCTCCGTTTTGGCCAGCTTCTTATGTCCAATAATCAGTTTATTATTAACAACTTATTTCACTCCAAGGGTAAGCTTGTAATTTTGAATTTAACACACGCGTCTGTTTCGCAATAAACAGATACACTGTTTAGAAAAAGAAATTTTTGACCGACTAGATGTGTACAGGGGATTGGAGAAACATTTGGAAGAGTAACAATTGAAGCAATGGCATTTGGTATCCCGGTACGATAAATCCCTTAACTTTCTAATCAAATATAAATTAAATCTGATTCGATGTTTTTTAAATTCCCATTATACCCTTTACGTGTTGTTGGTCAGGTGCTTGGAACAGATGCGGGAGGTACGAAAGAGATCGTTGAGCACAATGTGAGTGGTCTTGTGCATATCGTTGGACACCCCGGAACAACTGTTCTTTCCAAACACCTTCAGTATTTACTTAAATACCCTTCGGAACGACAACGTTTGGGACTCGAAGGCAGAGAAAGAGTTAAGAAAATGTACTTGAAACAACACATGTACAAGATCTTATGGCAGGTTCTTTATAACACCATGAAAGTTGGTTAAATTTGTTACTGTTTTTCATGATTTTTGTAAACTTTTTGTTATATTTGTAATTTATAAACCAATTATAATTTATAAGTCTTTTATTTATATTTTGTGTTTAGAACATATAGTTATGTTATTTTAAACTTTTAGTTATATGTTGTAACTAAATCATAAATCAACTAATCATAAGTTATATTCCAACAAAACACTATTTCATTGTTTATATACAAATACATTCATATTCATACTTCCAAACAGCAACCAGACTGAACATGGCCCGAATACTCCTCCGGTACGTCCGCCTTAACCCACGTGGCGCTCTCCACATCTAACACGCACACCCCGTGGGTCCCACCAGATCCGACAGATCCCGCGGCTAACAACTTTCCTCCCGATTCGATAATACAAGGTACACTATCCATATCGTTTGGTATCCTCGTTTTAAACGAATGATCAAGTGCGACAACCGCACCATCTTGATACATATACATCACATCGTTACCACCGTCTACACACGTCCTTGGACACAGGTCACCTCCCAAGAAGTCATCTTTAACGGTATCCCACTGCCACGTGGACAAATTAAACGCCTCTGCACTTTTACCAAACTGCCCTTGCATTAAAGTATTGTACCCACCAATCACATAATACTTGCCACGGTGGAACGCGCCTTTACACTCGTCTCTCTCATCTGCCATGTCAGGTAGTACCACCCAATAATCTTTCGCCACGTCATACATCATCGCAGACCGAAGCGCATTCTTCTCATTATCATGCCCACCCGCAATAAACACCCGCCTATCATTATCCGACGCGCACCCAAAAAAAGATCTTGTACACCCTGGCATGTCGGGCCCACGCCGCCACGTGGCGGACACAAAATTATACACAAATACAAAATTAGACGCCTCCCAATTCTCCGGGTTTAACCCGCCCATAACCACGAGGTTAAACCCGACAGGGGCTATCTGACAAAAAAACGGCAACCTCCCGTCGGGTAACCCGGGTATGGGCGGTAGGCGGCTCCAGTTTCCAGTTTCTGGCTCGTAAGCCGTAAGCTGGTAAACTGGAGCTGCAAAATATTTCCGCAAGCCGTGCTCGCGGGAATGATCGACTTGGGACTGCACCATTACGACGATGCGTCGGGTGAGTCCCGCGGACTTTCGGTGCTTTCGGAACATCGGGTTTTCGATTTCGGACTTCCAACTCCGGCAGACGGAGGTGGCTGAAGAGAAGTGGTTGTGTGGGACCCGGATTAAACATTCTAGTCCGACATCATGTGGAAGACCAGGTATAAGTTCCATAGACAAAGATTTTGTAACAATTGTTGAAGTGAAGATATTATTATAAGTTGAGAGTTGAGAGTTGAGAGAATTGATGAGAGGTGACAATGAGGCATTGAGGTTATATAGGGAAGCAAAAGATATAAAACAAATGGATAATACAAAATTTTGAAAAGATAATATTTTTTTATATTTTGTATTTTTGTGTGAGAAGACTTATTTTATGTTGTTTAGTAATATATATCCAAATAAAAGCAAATAAATAAACAACTTATATAAATTATTATGTAGCATGTATGTAACATATATTTATGACGGTGAGGGTTAACAGGGTAAAGTTAAAATACAAAGGACAACAAAAATGAGAAGGGTGAGAAGGAATCCAGTCCATTGATCTTAGATTTAAATGGCTGAGATTAATTTAATAAATAAAAATTGATGAAAAGGGCATGAAGGTAATAACACATCTTTGTTGACTTTCTCTCTCCACATGCAAGACACATGTCAATTCCCCATTCATTTTAAAATGTCCATAACTTTTTCATACGACATTATTTTTTTTTTTTAAAATCACCATAATAATAAGCGTTTTTTTATCTTTAATATGGGTATCATATTGTTATATAAAAATTAAAAAAAATTAATGGGTTTTCTTAATTGTGTTTTTTTGTTGTTCATTGTGTCATTGTGTAATATGTTGTAACACCCCAACCCGGAGCAGGCTGACGTGTTACTATTACAGATATCATAGACCAAACAAAAACCATTTAAATGAAATGAAAAGAATCCCAAGGCAACCAAAAGTGTTAAAAACACTGAAAGAAATTCTAAGTCAAATTTATTAAATGCTTAAAGAAAATTAAATCAAGTCCTTATTCTTGAGCTTCATTTTACTCTCATCACTGATCTCCCCGATTTCCCGAATTACCTGTTAGCAAATAAGACAGACACAAACAAGAAAATACGGCTGAGCCAAAAATTGCCCAGTAACGGAGAGAACAATAGTACAGGTAAAGGCATACATAAGACAAAACACATACTGAAATAAAACTGAAACTATTGCGGATATAAAACCACGTTTTAGACCGAACTATAATTAGATGCGAAACATAATCCGATACACTATCGGGACGTAATCTGAATATACTCAAATTTAACCAAATGCGTATACACATATCAAAACGGACCAGAAATACAGCGAAACAAAATATAACTACTAAAATACACGACGATGATGTTAAAATAAATAGGTCGTGTAATACGGAAGCACCCAGAGCCTAAACAGAGGGGTACACAGCTAGCTAGTCCATGCACCAAGGAGACGGTGTGGGTGGCGTGCACACATTGTTCCATCTCAAACAGAAGTCAGGAGTCAGGAGTCAGGAGTCGGAGCTAAGATCGATCTATACGCCTCTAAGTGGCCAAGGTACTACATGAGTACTTTCAGAGACGCCGTGAACTTTGATTACGCACTGTCACGATAAGTGCCATGTCGTTGACGCCCCAACGACAAGTCAGAAATGCTCGGGTAATAGAGTACTGAACTAAAGTCGTATAACTAAAAGATATTTAAACAGGAACATGCAATAATGAATTCAAAATATATATAACCTATTGCATGCTATAAAATTAATATAACCATATCATACGAATAAACTGAACTAGATAACAAAAATCCGCACTACGAAGTGACGGACATCGAATATAAAATGGACTAGAACCAATACTATGAGTGAAGAAAAACAGAATCCGTACTACGAAGTAACGGAATACAAATAATACTATAAGTGAAAGAAAACAGAAACCGTACTCTGAAGTAACGAAATATAATTAATACTAAGAGGAAACAAAAACAGAATCCGTACCTTAGTTGCTAAGCAAGAGTAAATAAATTGGCTCGTCTCCAACAATTATGAGGACCTATGGTTTATTTATGGATCAATTAATTTTGACGAAACTAAACTTACTTATGCGACGCGTTAAGTTATTGACCTTCCGACGACAAGGCTTTAGGGTTGGGACTTTTATATAATGTATTAATAGACATTTTATTAAATAATTTTCGTTGAGTTATGACTAATGACTCCCACATAAACCATTTAGTGAACACAATTACTTTTCATAATACTAATAGAATAATGATGACATTTTTGGGTACCATAAAACTAATAGAGATGCAAAGTAAGTTAGTAATTAGTTAACTTGTAAACAATCCGTGACTGCTCAAAACTCTATAAATGTGAGATAAATAAATTATTATTTATAAAAGTAACAACTGCATGTGCTAAGTTATTACATAATTTAGATAATAAACAAAATAATAATGCACTCTCCAGTTCTCATGCAAAATTCATATATGATTATTAAAAACATGAGTTGGTCATTTGACTTTCGTAAACGTGAGTATGTGGAAACTATGTTCAACATATATTTTCTAGCTCTTAGTCGTCGGAACAAAATAACGAAATCAAGCAATTGTTCACCAAATAGGCTAAGATAAATTACCTCAATGGTCGGACCGAAAGAACGAAGATGGAGACGACGGAGGTGATGCGTGTTGCGTTAAACGATGATGACTGTATCGGTTTCTGTTTGGAGTCGGGGCGAAACCGCAGGTTAAGATGACAGTGGCGGTACATGTTGCGTGATGGTGGTGGCGAAATCGTCGGAATTTCAACTGAAAGTTTTGAAAACTATATTCGATATTAAGATGTACAAGTAGGATAAAAATCAAAATCAAAAGTGGGTTCGTTTAATTACCCGTGTCGCGAACAGAAACAACTAGATTGGAGGGAAGTGATGGTTGGCGGTGGTGTCGTACGTCGTCGGTATCTGAAACTAATACGGCGAAAAGGAACAACTCAGATTTGCTAGGTGGTCGATGAGTGTCTCCGTTTTCCGGTGACGGTTCCCAGGGCGGTGGTGGTGGTATGATACGGTGGTTAAACAGAAGCACAATCAGAACCGGTGGTGGGTTTCGTGAGTTGTAAATAAGGGATTTAGGGGGGTTTTAAAGGCTCCCATGATTTGAGGTGGAAACGTAAATCATGTCACCAATCTCTGAAATTTGTTGGCATGCATGGATAAGGATTGAGGTTTCGAATTTTAAATTATCATCATCATCATCATTATTATTATTATTATTATTATTATCTTATATATTATACATATATATGTTTATTCATTTGTTATCTAATACAAAAGTTTGGGTTATTATAATTATACTCCCCTAAAAAAAAATTTCGTCCTCGAAATTGTAAGACGGTGACACATACTTTCGGATATCACGGAAACGAAACAAACTTAAACTTTCATAAATTCAGACATGGCAATTGCAAAGTCTCAGAAACAAATATTGGAACATATAAAACAGAATTCATATGAAATCAAAACCATTCAAACTGAAATCACCAAGTGCTAAAACGGAAATAAATACGGATATTGGGAACGAATTGTATCCTCCATCTCCCATGTAGCTTCTCGTTCAGAATGGTTCTTCCAAAGAATCTTAACGAATGGAATAGTTTTCTTGCGCATAATGCGTTCTTGACGATCAAGAATAGCTTCAGGTTCTTCTTCAACAGATAAATCCTCGCGAATCAGATGGAGCGGATAGGTAACAACGTGTAATGGGTGATAATTATACCCCCTAAGAAGAGATACGTGAAAGACCCTATGCACATGAGATAACTGAGGTGGTAAAGCCAAACGATAAGAGACTTCGCCAACTCTTTCAAGAATTTCAAACGGTCCGATGAATCTTGGGCTAAGTTTTCCCTTGATTCCAAAACGTTGAACGCCTCTACAAGGTGAAACTCGCAAGAATACCCGATCACCGACATTAAATTCCAAAGCTCGACGATGTCGGTCTGCATAGCTCTTCTGTCGACTCTGAGCCTCTTTTAGCTTCTCACGAGCAATGGTAACTTTCTCATTTGTAATCTGTACCAACTCGGGCCCTTCAATAATTTTCTCACCAACCTCATCCCAACAATTAGGGGCTCTACACTTACGACCATATAAAAGCTCGAATGGCGCCATACCGATGCTAGCTTGCCAACTATTATTGTAGGCAAACTCAACCAGACTTAAATACTCGTCCCAGTTTCCACTCCACTCTAAAGCACATGCTCGAAGCATATCTTCGAGTGTTTGAATGGTACGTTCTGACTGACCGTCAGTCTGAGGATGAAACGCGGTACTGAATCTCAATCTAGTACCCCATGCGGCCTGCAACCCTTTCCAAAAACGCGAAGTGAAACGTGGGTCTCGATCACAAACAATAGAGACGGAGGTGCCATGGAATCTCACAATCTCTCGAGTAAAAATATCGGATAACTTACTGACTGAGAATCCTTTTTGAATCAGAAGAAAGTGAGCCGATTTTGACAAACGATCGACTACAACCCAAATAGCATCATTTCTTTTGAACGTTTTAGGTAGTCCGGTAATAAAATCCATTGAGATATCATCCCACTTCCATACCGGAATGTCAAGTGTCTGAAGTAAACCCCCAGCTCTTTGATGCTCAGTTTTAACTTGCTGACAAGTAAGGTATCTGCTGACATAACTGGCCACGTCCTCTTTCATACGCTCCACCAAAATTGTTGACGAAGATCTCGATACATCTTTGTGGATCCGGGGTGGATTGAGAACGGTGAACTGTGAGCCTCGGCTAACAACGACTCCCATAGGGTGGAATCGCTAGGAACACATAACCGTTTCCCACACCAAACTACGCCATGTTCGTCTTCTCTGAATTCTGACTGTTTACCACCCTCCAAATTCTGTATAATTGCCCAAATTTCTCCGTCTTCATATTGCGCACTCTTGATTCGAGAAATTAGATCAGGCTCAATCTGAAATCTGGCTAGATATCCATTGGTATCACCAAAATGGAGACCAATACCCAATCTATCCAGATCATTGAGGATATGAGGTTGCAGCTGAAAAGAATTTATCGTTCCGGAACTCTTCCGACTAAGAGCATCGGCTACAACGTTTGCCTTCCCCGGATGATACTGTATGATAGCGTCGTAATCTTTTAGAAGTTCTAACCAACGTCTCTGTCTCATGTTCAGTTCCTTCTGAGTGAAGATATATTTCAAGCTCTTATGATCAGTGAAAATATCGCAAGTCTCTCCATAAAGATAATGGCGCCAGATTTTCAACGCGAAAATAACTGCAGCGAGTTCGAGGTCATGCGTCGGATAGTTAACCTCGTAAGGTTTCAACTGTCGTGAGGCGTATGCAATGACTTTACCATGCTGCATTAAAACGCAGCCGAGACCTTTCTTAGAAGCATCACTATAAATTTGGTATCCACCCGTGCCTGAAGGAAGTGTAAGAATCGGATTAGAAACCAATCGCTTCTTTAGTTCTTCAAAACTTTTCTCTCGATCATCATTCCAGGAGAACTTAACCCCTTTCCTTAACAGTTGCGTGAGGGGTAGGGCGATGGCGGAAAAACCTTCAACAAATCGGCGATAATAACCGGCAAGGCCGAGAAAACTACGGACTTCTGGGACTGAGGTAGGTCTAGGCCAATTAGTGACTGCCTCGATTTTAGCCGGGTCCATTGAAATGCCTTCGGCCGACACAATGTGACCCAAAAACGCTACTTTGCTTCGCCAGAACTCGCATTTTGAGAATTTTGCATAAAGCTTCTTTTTACGTAAAATATCGAGTACGATACGAAGATGATCCTCATGTTCTGCTTTACTTTTAGAATAAATTAGAATATCGTCGATGAAGACTATCACGAACTTATCAAGAAATTCTCGAAAAACTCGGTTCATCAAGTCCATGAAAACGGCGGGGGCATTGGTTAACCCAAACGGCATCACCAAGAATTCATAATGGCCATAACGAGTACGAAAAGCTGACTTAGAAACATCTGAATCTTTGATCTTAAGCTGATGGTAACCAGATCTCAAATCAATCTTAGAAAAACATTTGGCGCCTTGAAGCTGGTCGAATAGATCATCGATACGAGGCAAGGGATAACGATTTCGAATGGTGATTTTATTCAACTCCCGATAGTCAATACAGAGTCTTAATGAACCGTCCTTCTTCTTCACAAATAAGACCGGTGCGCCCCAAGGAGAGACACTCGGTCTAATAAAACCCAGTTCCAATAATTCTTGTAGTTGCTCTTTGAGCTCCTTAAGCTCCAAAGGTGCCATACGATAGGGTGCCTTAGAAATCGGCTCGGCACTGTGACATCTGCCCAATCCGACCCGACCCAGGTACCCGTTTCTCCGATCCGATCTCCTTCTTTTATGATTTAATATTTATTTATTCTTATATTTTACTTTTAATAATAATATATTTTCCTTCCTTTTCTTCTCTCTTTTCCTTCCCGCCGTCCCGTCCCTCTTCTTCTCTTTTTCCGCCTTCTTTTCCCTCTTGTCGCCGTCCCGCCTTTTTCTCTCTCTTGCCGTCGTTCCGCCCTTAAGCCTTGTTTCCCTCTTTCTTCCAACTCTTTCCTTGTCCTTTGTTCCTTCCCGCCTAAGGTTGTCTGCGCAGCTTCACGCGCCAGACCCCTTACAAGGAATCCTGCGTGAAGACCACCTGTTTCAGCGATACGCGAGACGAACTCTTCTCGCAGCGCGCTAAGAATTGTAATTCTTCTCGCAGCGCGCTAAGAACGGTAGTTCTTCCCGCGACGCGCTAAGGATTTGTAGTTCTTCTCGCAGCGCGCTAAGAATCGTAGTTCATCCCTCGACGCGCGAAGAATTATAGTTCTTCCCGCGGCGCGCCAGGAATTTTAGTTCCTCCCGCGGCGCGCTAAGAAATGTGATTCTTCCCGCGGCGCGCTTAGAAATGTATTTCTTTCCGCGACGCGTTAAGGTTGGTTCTGTCTGCCTTCGCGCTCGCGCTCTCTTGACCTTCTGTGTCTGCCTTCGCGCTCGAGCCTTCTCGCGCTAAACCCTTTGAGTTTTCTTCTGTTGAATCTAGCCGTTTGCTTTTGTGTTGTCTTATCTTTTGAGCTGTTGACCTAATCTGCTTTATGTCTGAAAAGTTACTTTCGGCGCAGCATGCGCACCAACCCCATTGGTTGGCAGAAAAAGTGACTGACATTATCTTTTGAGATCTGCTTTTTCCATGCTTGACCAGTACCTTTAACTGACCTGCCCATGCCTTTTTACTGTTCCCTGACAGCTTTATCTTGCCTCTGCAGCTGCCATATCTTTCCATATCTTTTGCTTTTGGATTCTTATGCTTTTTGATATCTTTTGCTTGATCCTGTTAAAGATCTTTTCCCCTTTTCTAGGGATTATGTCTCCTAGGGTTTTCCTATAAATAATAATCTTATTTTTTTTAACACTACACACACAAACACTTATTATCTCTCTTCCTTTGCTCTCTGCCGATTGTCCTCCTGCCGCCTCCTCTCTTGCCTCCGTTTTCTCCTCTCCTCTGCCCTGATTTTCGGTAATATATATATTATATATAATAATTTACTTATTAATTATGCTAACTTATAATCAAGACTTAAAACCAATCATTAAAACAATAATCTTATTTATAGGTTAACTTGTGCTTGTTTAAAGTTGGTTCTTGCTTTATCTTACACCGCATCGTTTATCAAGTGAGTAATCTCGTACCTAATCCCTTTTTGCTTTTAATGTTTTGGGATGTTCATGTGTTCATACAAACTTAGAGTCTTAAACTTGTTTATGAACTTTAGTCGCGCAGTATCCCATGTGTTGAGGACGTAGACTTGGCTGTTTATTTGTATGTGTGGATCATTAACCGTCTTGTCGGTCTATTCCGCAGTTCTCATGGTACCATTAGATGAACACGGGAGAACTATCGTTTATGATTTTCTCTTTTGTTTACACATGCACAGTTTGTCTTGTTTGTGAGCTCAATTGTGAGCACTGGCAGTCTTATGAATCTTAGAGTTGGTCCCGATCAGATTACACCCTTGTTGAAAACCAGACATACACATGTTGCGCGCAGATTTATTGTTATCTATGTATTGTATTAAACTTGATTTCTCACCAACACGCAAGTGTTTGACGTTTATTTTAACACATGTTCAGGTTTGCTGTAGCTACATTTGGAGCTTGTGGACACGTAGGACGTTTTTACTTTTGGACCTAGATTAAAATGTATCAAGACAAGTTATTGCTGTTCGAATATTATGATTTATAATATAATGATTTATGTTATCTTGTGTTTACTCTGCGCGTGCGCGAATGAATGTATTTATTAAATATTGACACCCAATAGTGTCACGAGTAATGAAACAATATGTGGCGCCCCGATGTATAATCCGCCTTTGGTCGGGGTGTTACAGATTGGTATCAGAGCTCGTTGACCTTAGGATAGGTGGTTAGACGTAACGGCCTAGAATACCTAAGAGTCCCTTCTCGCGCATGAGAGAAATCTCATGTTTGCGCGCTTATTGTTAATTACTCGTTATTTATGAATATGCTCGCGCTTGCGCAGTATATGATTTTATGTTTTATTTCGCGATATTTCGATTTTTGTTGAATTTCGATTTTTATTGATTTTTCTTACATATTCGTTTGTTGGGTTTGAAAATCCGAAAAGTCATGGTGATACATGAATAGTTGATTTTCAATTTCCATTTACGATTATGTTCTGAGGTTGGAGACTTGAAAAGTCATGGTGATACATGAATTGTCAACCTCCAATACTCATTTTCTTGTATATTTTATATTGAAGATTGAAAAGTCATGGTGATACATGAATCGTCAATCTCCAATACTCGTTTGCTCGTATATTTTAAATTGGGAATTCGGAAAGTCATGGTGATACATGAATTGTCGATTCTTGATTCGAATTTGTTACCTTTATTAAGTCTGCATTTAGGGTCATTTATTTTACTTTAACTTTTGACAGTAACTGACTCCGCGAAACCAAGCTTTATAAGATTAAAACTTTGCGCTAAAACCAAGATATTAACTAAAATTAAAATTTTTATAGAATGCCTCCGCTATCTCGTCGCCATCTCAAGAAGAGAGAAGCCTCGCGCATGCGTAGACAGCAACGTTCCCAGGAAATGGCCGCCGCGATAGCCCAAGCCTTGAGCCAAAATAATACCTCCAGTTATAACATTAAATCCTTCAACGCGGGTAACCCTCCAAAGTTCACAGGTCTTGAAGGAGCCACCGTGATGCTCCAGTGGCTTGAGAAAATAGAAAACACTTTCCTCCACACCCAATGCCCCTCAGACAGACGAACCCTATATGCTTCCAGTGTCCTGGAATCCAGAGCGCTTACATGGTGGAATGGAGTAGCTCATGCGCGTGGCGCAGAGGCTGCTTCTAGCATGACATGGGAGGAATTCAAGGAAATTCTTACGCGAGAATTCTGCCCTCCCAACGAAGTTAAGCGCCTGGAGGAGAAATTTTGGAATCTTAAGCAGTACAGTGGTGAAGCGCGCGAGTACGCAACGCGCTTCCATGAACTAAGCCTGCTTGTCCCTCACCTTGTTACCCCTTCCCGCCGAGCCATAGAGAAATTCCTTGGGGGTCTCCCCATGGAAATTCAAGATTCTGTATGGGCCAGAAACCCAGTAACCCTCTCTGACGCCATCGAGTTGGCCGCTGTGCTCAGCGACAACCATGTCAGAGCAGGAACCCTGTTCCTGCGGGGATCTGAGAAGACCAAACTCACCAAGACTGTCCCTGAACCAACAGAAACCAAACCAGAACCCTCAAACCATAACCAGAAACGTAGGCGCAGACAAGCTTACGCGCTTACCAGCCCACCCATAGTCCAGCAACCCGCATACCAACCTCCAGTTTATGCGCCTAACCCTCTGTCAGCTTACCCAACTCCCCCTATAGTCCACAACTATGCCTTAACCAATCCAGCACTCCCTGCCCCGCCAACTAAGAAACCTTACACAGGAAACCACCCCTTTTGCCCAACCTGTAGACTCCACCACCCACCTCAAGTCCCATGTCGACTTTGTACCCGATGTGGCCGCGCTGGTCACCTTGCAGAAAACTGTAGAGTCCTTCCCGCCAATCCAATTGCGCCAACACCACCAGTCTACCCGCAGAACCCACAACCAACCTACCAAAACCCACGACCCAGATCGTGCTTTAACTGCGGTGATCCCAGTCATTTCCGGAACGCGTGCCCGAGACTACAAGTGCAAATCACACAGGCGAATCCGGTGAACCAGATTTCAAACCAAGTGACGCGTGGACGAGCTTTTAATATAACCGCGCACCAAGCGCAAGCGAATAATGACGTAGTTAATGGTACATTTTTGCTCAAACGGATTTTATGCTTCTATACTTTTTGATACTGGCGCCGATCGAAGTTTTATCTCTCGCGCCCTCGAGCAGAAGCTTGCGCGACCGCGCGATAACTTAAAAGAAAATTTTTCAGTTGAATTGGCTAACGGTGAAACTGTTTTAATTAACTCAGTGATTAAAGATTGCACGCTTAACCTTAACGAAAACGATTTTCTGATCGACCTCATCCCCATGCCTCTTGGAAGTTTCGATGTTATTATTGGTATGGACTGGCTCTCGAATAATCGCGCCGAAGTTATTTGCGCCAAGAAGATGATTCGCATACCTCGAGAAAATGGTGATCTTCATATCTACGGCGAAAAACCCTCCAGTGGTCTTAAGCTTATGTCTTGCGCCGAAGCCCGAAGACTCATGCGGAAGAAGTGTATTGCATTCTTAGCCCATGTGGTTAAACCCGATGAAGGAAAGAAGCTTCGCGATATCCCTGTTGTGCGTGATTTCCCTGAAGTTTTTCCTGATGATCTTCCTGGTATCCCTCCCGCTCGTGAAGTCGAGTTCCGTATTGATCTTGTCCCTGGTGCTTCCCCCGTAGCTAAATCTCCTTATCGTCTTGCACCCGCTGAGATGCAAGAATTGGCAAGCCAACTTCAAGAGTTGACCGCTAAAGGATTCATTCGCCCTAGCTCTTCGCCCTGGGGTGCTCCGGTGTTGTTCGTTAAAAAGAAAGATGGATCGTTTCGCATGTGTATCGATTACCGCGAGTTGAACAAACTCACTATTAAGAACCGGTATCCCTTACCGCGTATTGACGACCTCTTTGATCAACTCCAAGGTGCCTCCTGTTTCTCGAAGATTGATCTCCGCTCTGGCTATCACCAGTTGCGCATCCGCGATGAAGATGTTCCGAAGACTGCTTTTCGAACTCGTTATGGCCATTTTGAATTCTTGGTCATGTCCTTCGGTTTAACCAACGCACCCGCCGTTTTCATGGATCTAATGAATCGGGTGTGTAGGCCTTTCTTGGATCGTTTCGTGATTGTGTTTATCGATGATGTTCTGGTGTATTCTAAGACCAAGGCCGAGCATGAGCAACATCTCCGGTTGGTGTTGCAAAAGCTTCGAACCGAGCAGCTCTATGCTAAGCTTTCAAGTGTGAATTCTGGTCGGATGAAGTACAGTTTCTTGGCCATGTTGTGAACAAGATGGGTATTCATGTCGACCCATCCAAAATTGAAGCAATCAAGAACTGGATTACGCCATCTACTCCTACCGAGATCCGTTCCTTTTTGGGCTTAGCTGGTTATTACCGGCGCTTCATTTCGAACTTCTCGAAGATCGCTTTGCCTTTAACAGCTCTAACGCACAAAGGTAAACCGTATATTTGGGGCTCGAAGCAAGAAGAAGCCTTTCTGACGCTTAAGCGTTTGTTGTGTGAAGCTCCTGTCCTTGCGCTACCTGAGGGTAATGATGATTTTGTCGTGTACTGCGATGCCTCCAACCAAGGTCTCGGTTGTGTTCTTATGCAACGAGGCAAGGTTATCGCTTACGCATCAAGGCAACTCAAGGTTCATGAAAAGAATTATACAACTCACGATCTCGAACTTGGTGCAGTTGTTTTTGCCTTGAAGATCTGGAGACACTACCTTTATGGTACTAAGTGTATCCTTTACACTGACCATAAAAGCCTTCAGCATATCTTTGATCAAAAGGAACTCAACATGAGGCAACGCCGATGGAACGAACTCATCAGCGATTACGATTGTGAGATCCGGTATCATCCTGGTAAGGCTAATGTGGTAGCCGATGCGCTCAGCCGAAAACCCTGCCAGCTTAACTGTATTTTGCCGCGCACGCATCTTCACTTTGCGCCGATTCAAAGCAACCTTGAATCGCGTATTCGTGACGCGCAGCGCGCATCCATCAGTAATGGTAACCTTCGCGCCGAGTTAGCGTGTGGCGCGGAAGCGCACTTTGTCCCTAATCTGAGTGGAATTCTCTGCTATCTTAATCGCATCTGGATTCCCTTTGATGAGAATCTTCGCGCCGATATCCTGAGTGAAGCACACAAATCTCGATATTCCGTTCATCCTGGCGCTGATAAGATGTACAAGGATTTGCGCATTACTTATTGGTGGCCCGGTATGAAAAAGGATATTGCTGTGTTCGTAGCTAAATGTCTGACTTGTTCTAAAGTAAAAGCTGAACACCAACGCCCATCTGGTTTGCTCGAACAACCAGAAATTCCTACGTGGAAATGGGAATGTGTAGCGATGGACTTTATTACCAAGTTACCTTTGACAGCAAGCAAACATGATAGCATTTGGGTAATAGTGGATCGTTTGACTAAGTCTGCTCACTTTCTGCCCATTCGTGAAAACTACCGTGTTGAGCAACTCGCGCAGCTTTATGTCAAGGAAATTGTCTGCCGCCATGGTACTCCTTTGAGCATCATATCCGATCGCGATGGCCGTTTTATATCTCGCTTTTGGAAATCTCTCCAATCTGCGCTAGGAACTCGCTTGGACATGAGTACGGCATATCATCCTCAGACTGACGGTCAGTCTGAGCGAACTATTCAGACTCTTGAGGATATGCTCCGATCTTGTGTTCTTGATTTTGGAGGTAATTGGGATTCACACCTGCCTTTGATTGAGTTCTCTTATAATAACAGCTATCATTCCAGTATCGGTATGGCCCCATTTGAAGCACTTTACGGTCGTAAGTGCCGCTCCCCGATTTGTTGGAGCGAAGTGGGTGAAACTCAAATCAGAGGACCCGAACTTGTTCAAGAGACAACCGATAAAATCGCCAAGATCCGTGATCATCTGCTGACTGCTAGAAGCCGACAGAAGAGTTACGCAGATCGCAGGCGAAAGCCTCTCGAATTTCAAGTTGGTGATCTTGTTCTCCTCAAAGTGTCGCCTTGGAAAGGTGTTGTCCGCTTTGGGAAGAAAGGTAAGCTTGCTCCTCGATATGTTGGACCATTTAAGATTCTCGCAGCGTGTGGGAAACGTTGCCTACAGACTTGACCTGCCGCCCGCGCTCAGTAATGTGCATCCAACGTTCCATGTATCCAATCTCAAGAAGTGTTTAGCCGACGAGAACCTTCACATTCCACTTGATGAAGTTCAAGTTGATGAAACTATGCATTTCGTTGAGAAGCCTGTTGAGATTATGGATCGCGAGGTTAAGCAAACCAAGCGCAGTCGTATCCCTATTGTTAAAGTTCGCTGGGAGTCCAAGCGCGGAGCCGAGTTTACATGGGAAAGGGAAGATCAAATGAAGATCAAGTACCCGCACCTGTTCTCTGCGCAACCTACTTCGAGATAAATTTCGGGACAAAATTTCTTAAAGTAGGGGAGACTGTGACATCTGCCCAATCCGACCCGACCCAGGTACCCGTTTCTCCGATCCGATCTCCTTCTTTTATGATTTAATATTTATTTATTCTTATATTTTACTTTTAATAATAATATATTTTCCTTCCTTTTCTTCTCTCTTTTCCTTCCCGCCGTCCCGTCCCTCTTCTTCTCTCTTTCCGCCTTCTTTTCCCTCTTGTCGCCGTCCCGCCTTTTTCTCTCTCTTGCCGTCGTTCCGCCCTTAAGCCTTGTTTCCCTCTTTCTTCCAACTCTTTCCTTGTCCTTTGTTCCTTCCCGCCTAAGGTTGTCTGCGCAGCTTCACGCGCCAGACCCCTTACAAGGAATCCTGCGTGAAGACCACCTGTTTCAGCGATACGCGAGACGAACTCTTCTCGCAGCGCGCTAAGAATTGTAATTCTTCTCGCAGCGCGCTAAGAACGGTAGTTCTTCCCGCGACGCGCTAAGGATTTGTAGTTCTTCTCGCAGCGCGCTAAGAATCGTAGTTCATCCCTCGACGCGCGAAGAATTATAGTTCTTCCCGCGGCGCGCCAGGAATTTTAGTTCCTCCCGCGGCGCGCTAAGAAATGTGATTCTTCCCGCGGCGCGCTTAGAAATGTATTTCTTTCCGCGACGCGTTAAGGTTGGTTCTGTCTGCCTTCGCGCTCGCGCTCTCTTGACCTTCTGTGTCTGCCTTCGCGCTCGAGCCTTCTCGCGCTAAACCCTTTGAGTTTTCTTCTGTTGAATCTAGCCGTTTGCTTTTGTGTTGTCTTATCTTTTGAGCTGTTGACCTAATCTGCTTTATGTCTGAAAAGTTACTTTCGGCGCAGCATGCGCACCAACCCCATTGGTTGGCAGAAAAAGTGACTGACATTATCTTTTGAGATCTGCTTTTTCCATGCTTGACCAGTACCTTTAACTGACCTGCCCATAGCCTTTTTACTGTTCCCTGACAGCTTTATCTTGCCTCTGCAGCTGCCATATCTTTCCATATCTTTTGCTTTTGGATTCTTATGCTTTTTGATATCTTTTGCTTGATCCTGTTAAAGATCTTTTCCCCTTTTCTAGGGATTATGTCTCCTAGGGTTTTCCTATAAATAATAATCTTATTTTTTTTA